>NW_017181217.1:475292-476126 GCF_001652005.2 Ceratina calcarata
ATCTAGTATTAACAATGCTTACCCAGTTGATACTCGTTTTCTAGCATATGAAAATATTTAAGTTTTGCTTGGAGGTGGGAAATGTATGTGTAGAGTGTAAATCGTCCGTTGGAATAGGTAAATCCTCGAGATTCCCTCGAGGGACGAGGGTGTCAGGATCGTGCTAGTTGGGACATAGAGTATAGAACCGAGTCGAGGGGAAATTTGGAAGGTGTCAGGTGCACGTGGCAGCAGCTTTTATTCGCCGCGCGGTCCTTCAGGGAAAGTCGACAACCCTTAAATCGTCGCTGGCACTTGCGATGCCGAAGTTTCCCCAGCGCCTTTGTCTCCGATCGACGGTTTTACGATTTTCCCGAAGACCGTACCATCAGAATGTTGATTGTCGATTCGTCACGAACCTTTCGATAAACGAGATAAGGCGCGACTAACGTTATAACGATGCACCCTCGCGGCTGCCTTTTGTTTCGTCGAACTTTCGTCGTTGACCCTGAACGCGGCTCGTGTCTCTTGAGAGAACAGTTTATAAAATGCTTTTCTCTAATCCATCTGCATTACAGATATACCTGCCGACACCGAGAATCCATGAGTGCACAAAGACCAGTTTTCGGTCGCTGTCTGCATCTCTAATACTTTCCATATTTTCGCTCTCACTACCACCAATCTGAGTGAAACTAGTATGGATTCCCGTGACGGTAGGAATACATATAGACATGGATCATTAAATGAAATATTGCATCAATTACAATACAAGTGTTATAATAGTAGTATCGATTAGTAAATGAATTGCATCAATCAGGGAATATTAAATTAATTATCACGTCAACAATTATATGG
>NW_017181218.1:0-6811 GCF_001652005.2 Ceratina calcarata
GGCCAGCTCCCGGGCGCGGACTGCCCCCCACCTGCGGACGGACAACGGTCAGCGACCGGCTCGGCTGTGTGAAGAAGGACTGACGGCCCCAGAGAGAGGAGAGAGAAGAAAGAAGAAAAGGAAAAGAGAGAAAGGAGAAGAGAAAGGGAGGAAAGAAGAATAGGAAAGGAAAGAGGAGGAGAAAAACGAAAGAAAGAAAGGAAGGAGAGGAAAGAGGAGAAGAAAAAGGAAAGAAAGAAGAGAAGGAAAGGAAAGAGGGGAAGAAAAGGAGAGAAAGAAGAGAAGGAAAGGAGAGAAGAGAAGAAGCGGGGAGAGAGAAGAAAAGGAGAGGAAAGAATAGAGAAAGAGGGAAGGGAGAAGAGAAGGGGAAAGAAAGAGGGAGAGGAGAGGAAGGAGGAGAGGAGAAAGGGAACGAAGAAGAGAGGGTGAAGGAAAGGGGAGAAGAAGAGGGAAGGAAAGAAGAAAGAAAAGAGGAGAAGAGAAAGGAGAGAGAGAGGAGAAGGAAAGGAGAAGGGAGAGGGAAAAGAAAAGAGAGAAGAAAGAGGAGAAGAGAAAGGAAAGGAAGAAGAGAGGGAAAGGAAAGGGGAGAGGAAGAAGGAGGGAGAGAGGAGAAGGAGGGGGGAGAAGAGAGAGGAGAGGAAGAGGAGGAGACAGAGGAAGGGAGGAAGAGAAGGAGAGGAAGGAGGGGAGGGAAAGGAAAAGGAGGAGGGAGAGGAGAGGAAGGAGGAGAAGAGAAAGGAAAGGGAAGGGAGAAGTGAGGAGAGGAAAAAGGAGGAGAATAAGGAGGGGAGGAGGGGAGGGAGGGGAAAAGGGGAAAGAGAGGAAAAGGGGGAAGGAAGAAAGGAGAGAGGGAGAGGAGAGAAGGAGAGGAGGGAGCGAGGGGAGGAGAAGAGGAGGAGGTTGAAGAGAGGGGAGAGGGAGCAGAGGAAGAAGAAGAAGGAGAGGAGACGAGGAGGGACGTGGAAGAAGGGGGGGAAAGGAGGAGGAAAGAAGCGGGGGGGAAGGAGGAAGAGAGGGTGAGCGAGAGAGAGAGCGAAGGAGATGGAGAGAGAGCGAGAGAGAGAGAGAGAGAGAGTTGTGCAGAGACAGTGGGAATCGGTAGAGTGCTACGTCTAATCAGCGGGTGACAGCGTGAACAGATGACGGGAGAGAGAGAGAAGGTCGCGGCCCCTTTCTTGAAGAACGAAGGATCCCTCGACGGGCCGCGGGCCGCAACTTTGACGAGTCACCCGGTCTGGGACCGACGGTTCCAAGTCTCCATCGCAGTTTGCACCCCGCCGTCCCCGCGGCGACCCGAACTTTGGCGAGTCCTTCCCTTTGCGTGGCGCGGGGCAGTCCAGGCCTTCATACGGGGATTTTTACAGCCGCTGACGGGTGGCCGGGGTGCCCGGGTCCGTTTCCCGGGCTCCGGAAGAGTTTTTCCCCTAAGGTGTGTGTGTGTGTGTGTGAGGGAGCGGGACGGACGGGCGGTTTTGCGGGAGTTTCTAATGGTTCCCCCCCCCCGCGAGCCGATCTCCCGAGTGTCCGACTGTTCCCGCCGGCGGGCCACCCTTTCGTCCGGCCCCCGACCGGAACTTCGACGAGTCCCCCGGTCGCCCGGGGTCCAGGTCTTCATCCCGTTTTTGCGAGCCGCCTCTGTGTGCGGAACGTCGCGGACCGTGTTCCGGGGTTGCCCGTCGGCAGTCGCGGATGGCCGGCCGGGCTCTCGGTCGGGCGCGGCCGGAGCGTTTCCCGTGTACGGAGCGTTGCTCCGTTCCCGGGGCGCGCGCGTTCGCGCGTCGTTCTCTCGGGGCGTTTTCGGTTTTGTAATTTTTCCTCGACACCGGTGTCCGCCGGCCCCCGCGGCCAGGTCGTCCCTTCTCCCGGTCCCCGACCGGAACTTCGACGAGACCCCCGGCGTCCGGGGTCCAAGTCTACATCCCGTTTTTCGTACCGCCTGTATGTGCGGCACGTCGCGGACCGTTTTCCGGGATCGTCCGTCGGCGGGCGCGGGGGTTTCCCCCCGCGGGCCGGTCTTTCGCGTGTCTGTCCGTTTCCGCCGGCGGGGTTGTCCCCGTGCCCGGCCCCCGACCGGAACTTCGACGAGTCTCCCGGTCGCCCGGGGTCCAGGTCTACATCCCGTTTTTCGAACCGCTTTCTCGTGTGCGGAACGTCGCGGGTCGTGCTCGCGGGTTTTGCCCGTCGGCGGCCGCGGACCGCCGGCTGTGCCCCTGGTCGGGGTGCGGTCGGAGCGTTTCCCGTGTACGGAGTGTTGCTCCGTTCTCGGGGGCGCGCGTTCGCGCGCCGTTCCCGGACGGTTTATCGGTTCGGAGTATTTGGTCGCCTGTGTGTTGTCCGCGTGCGTCAGGTGGCGGCCCGTTCGTTTGTTCGTTCGTGTCCCGTCCGTTTCCGGTTTTCGCGGGGCGCGTCTCTCGGTTCGGGCTTTCTCGTTCGTCATCGTTTCGGTCCGTGACCGTTTGGGGCCTGGGTGGTCGGTCCCAGCTCTTACGGGCCGTTTCCCGTTGTCTGGCGTCTCGGCCGCGTTTCCTGGTCGCGTCTCTCCCCCCGTCTGCTCGTTGTTCCGGGCTGGACGCTGTCCGGCCGTTCGGTCGGTCGGTCGGGGATGCGTTTACGTGGTCCCGTTTCTATTGGTCGTGGCGTTCTAAGGGGGGGGGGAGGGGGTCTCGTCCGGTTCGTTCCCTATTTAGGTTCCGGGCTCTGTCGCCCCGTCGTTTGTTTTCGTTCGTGTTCCTTCCTGCCTAGTCTGTATCAGTCATGTCCAGGGTTGGAGGTGCGTTTTCCCCCGTCTTCTCGTTTGTCGCCTTGTGTGCGTCCTGTCCGTGTCTCATCCCGTTTCTCTGCCTTTTTCCAGATATCGTCAGGCTGCCGCATCCGCAGTTCCATTCAGAGTCCAGCCGTAGTTCCCTGGTGAGCATACCTGGTCTCTCTCTCTTTTTCCTTTGGATCGTGTCTTGAACTTTCGTCGTATTTTTGTGTGCGTGTAGAGGATACAGGATGACGAGCTGGGCCCTGGGGTGGGCACGTTGGTCACGGTGCGGCTTTTCCTCTTCCCGGAGGAGGTGCCGCTTCGTGCGTTTACCGCGTCGGAATTCTGCGGGCTTGTGCGGATCATTTCGCGCGAGGACCAGCGCGTGTTCGACATGTTCGAGAATACCCATCGTCGGCGTACAGGGGCCCCGGCGGACGTGTCCGGCCGTGTGCTCCCGACGTTTCGCCGGGACTCCAGCGGAGGATTGGTGGTAGAGAATCTCTGCATCCCTGTGGAGGCTTGGCTACGTCGGCAGGTCGCCGCCGGGGCTCCGCTGTGTTCCTGCCGGGTCGTAATGCACTGCGACCTTTTGTGGAGAGTCGAGGCGAGGGCTGTCGGCGGGTCCGGCCCCGGTCCCGGCGGGCCCGGTTCCGGCCCTGGTGGGTCCGGTTCCGGTCCCAGTGGATCCGGTCCCGATTCCGGCCCCCGTCCTGCTTCCGTGGCGCCCGTCGTGGGGCCGGCGGTCCCGTCCTGTGAAGCGTCGTTCGCGCGTGTTCCTTCGTTGCCCGCCGGGGGTTAGCCCGGGCGGGCTGTCTGTCCCTTCACCGTTTTCCACCGTGCCGGTGCGTTTCGGGTTTTGGTCCGTGTCGGCCTGCCCGTTTCGCGCTTCCACGCGTGTATATATATGTTGCCTCGATTTTGTGTCGCGTGTGTGTGTGCGTCGTGTGTGTTGTCCTTTTTGTGATGGCGTGTGTGGTGTTTGAGCAGTTTCTGTCTGTTTTTCCCGGATCTGTCTTGCGTTCCGGGTGTCTTTGCTATTTTTGTAATTTTTTTTGTGTGGTGTTTTAATAAATCTGTCTGTTTTCTCGGTCTATTTTGTGTTTTGTGTTCTGGGTGCCTTTTGTCTTTGGTCGTATCCCTGTCCGCTGTCCGCTGCCTTTTACCTTGCTTTTACCCTTATTGTCGTTACTATCATTATTATTATTATTATTATTATTATTGTTTTGTTGTTGCTGTCCTTGTTGTTTCCTGGGGGTGGTCGGGTCCTCGTCGTTGTCCCGGGGTCGGGGGGACCGTGTTTCCGTCTTCTCGTTCGTTGGGTCGGCGTGTCCCGGGGGTGCCGTCTTTCGGCGCGGGTCCGGGGTGTGGTCTGATCTCTCGCTGGTGTCCTGTTGGTTGCCTGTTGATTGCCGTGGTTGCCGCGGTTCTCGTTCCTTCTTTCCTCCTTTCTCTTTCCCGGGGGTTGTTTCCCGTTGTTCCCTCTTTTCGGGGTTGCTTCGATCTCGCCGTGGTGGGGGCGGGGCGCCGGCGTCGGTCGCGTCCCGGGCCTATAAGTGTTCGTGTGCGAGCGTTGCCTCGGTCAATTCCGTTCGTCGTCGTTCGGCCTGAGCTTCGCGTGTTCGCGGGTCCCCGGTTTGTTTTCCTCTGTTACTGTTTCCCGTCGGGTTTTCGGTGCGGGCCGCTTGGTGGATTTTGCTTTCCTTCCGTTCTCTTTTCCTGTGGTTCGTCGTTTTCACCTGGTTCGTGTTTCTTTCCTTTGGTTCTCTTCTTGCCCCGTGTGTTTCCCGGGGGTGTCTTTTGTTTTTATCCCCGGTCGTCGTTTCTTGTTTCTTGCAGATCTCGCGATGCACGGTGGGCTGCAGATGCATACCGACAGTCGGTTCTCCCTGGTGAGTTGTTTGTTGTTTTTTAGTGCTCGGCCTTTGTTTTTCCTCCCTCTCTTTTCCCCGCCCGAGGGTCGGGCGTCCGTTGCCTTGTGTAATTCATGGTTTTTCGCTTTCTTGCAGCGGATTCGGGATGCCGAGCTGGGACCGGGGGTGGGCTTCTTGGCCACCGTCCGGATATTGTTGCTCCCGGAGGAGCTGCCCGCTCGGCCGTTCACACAGCGCGAGTACTCTGATCTGGTTCGGGCCGTCGTTCGGGAGGACGAACGCTTGGTAGCGCTGCTTCTGCGGACCCATCGCAGAAGGACCGGGGTCCGGGTGGAGTTCGCCGATCGCGTGCACCCGACTTTTCGTCGCAGCCCTGGCGGGGGTTTGGTCATAGAGAGTTTGTGCATCGCTGTGGAGGCCTGGTTGCGGCGTCAGGTCGTGGCCGGGGCCCCGCTGTGCGGCTGCCGGGTCCTGATGTTCCACGAGCTGTTGTGGCGGGTGGAGGCTAGGCGGCCCGGGGGTCCGTCCGCGCCCGCTTCCGGGTCCGCGGCGGCGTTTGGACCGGATCTGAGTGACACGGCTTCCGGGTCCTATACTTCCGGCGGGTCGTAGATGTCCGGGGGCTGTTTTTCGCGGGATCGTGTATTCTGTGTCTCTCTGTCTTTGTTCATTGTTTGTTGTTATTATTATTATTATTGTCATTGTGTCTGTTTGTGCGGCTTGTTTCTGTCGGTGGAGGTGGGAAATAAATTTTTGGTTTCCGTACGTTGTGGCTCGTCATTGTTGTTTTCCCGGCCTTGTCCCTCTTTCCAGCGTGTCTCCCTTTTGTTGGCTTTGCCTTTTGTTTGCTTCCCGGTCTCTGCCGATGGTTTTCCTTTCGCCTTTTTCGTTCGGGGTCCGTTTCCGGTGTCGCGTGCATGCTTTTCCCGGTCGTCCTGTGCCGTGCCCTTGGTCGGAGCGTCGTTCGGGGTTTTTCCGGGCTTTTCCCGGTTCGCATCGTTGCGGATCGTTCGCCGGGTCGGGGATCGGCACTTGCGTCGCTTGTCGTCGGTCGTCTTGTTGCGCCTGGGAACCTCATGGCTGGGGCTCCCCGTGGTTCCGTGTCCGCGTGGTCGCGGTTCTCCGTAATTTCGTGCCCTCGCGGCTGCCGTTCGCCGTGATTCCGTGCCTGTTCGTTTCCCCGTGCGCCGTCCTTGGGGGTGTTTTTGTTCGGAGTTTCTCCCTGGGGGGGGGTGTTTTAGACTGTCCGGCGGGCCGGGTCCGGTGTCTGCGCGGTTTCCGGTCTCAGGGGGTCGTTCTGGGGTCGCGGGCGTGTTTTCCCGCCGTTTATTGCCGTTCTTAGGGTCGGCTCGTTGATCGGGGTTTTCCGGGCCACCCCGGTTTGCATGATCGTTGGTCGCTCTGCGGATCGGTTTGCGTAATTGCGGGTCGCTCTGTGAGTCGGGATCGGTGTTCGTGCCATCGTCGGTCGTCTGGTTGCCCTTGAGGGCCGGCCGTCTGGTTGCTCTTGAGGGTCGCTTGGTTCCGGTTCTCCGTAGTTCCGTTCCTATTTGCTTGCCGAGTCGCCTGTGTTTTTTATTCGCAGTAAATTGACCTTGCCTCGTGATTCTATTTTACTTCTCTCTTTCTTCTCCCTTTTTTTTTGGGGAGGTGGCCTGGTACGTGTGGTTGTCAGCTAGGTTTTTAGTTGCGAGATAATTGAATTTCTTGAGGAGAAGAGGCAGGGGTCGATGTTTAACAGATGTCGTCTCAATTCTTATTCTGTGAGTATTCGCGGTGCGATTGTATGCGATAAGGGTGGTGGGTAAGTATCGCGGGTGTGTCGGTTTGTGTGGTATTTGCCGTCATGAATTTGGGACGGTTGGTTGTCGGGGTTTCTAATTTTACAAATTGTCGGCTTTTGGTGCTCGTGCGATCTTCGGTTTCGGGGAATCGTTCCGGGGCCATGACTGTATTCTTCCCGTCGTCTGTTGCCGTTCCTGGGGGCCGGCTTGTCGATGGGGGGTTTTCCGGGGTTGCCCTGATTTGCATAGTTTCGGATCGTTCGGTGGGACGGGGCCGATGCTCGTGCCATCGTTGGTCGTCTGCCTGTCCTTGAGAGCCACGTGTCTTGGATTTCTCCGTAGCTCCGTTCCTGCTTGTTTCTCGTGTACTGTCCGTAGGGGGTGCTTCCGTTCAGGATTTCTCAGGC
>NW_017181218.1:9086-13361 GCF_001652005.2 Ceratina calcarata
TTGTCGATGTTTCGGCTACTGCTGTCGCGGTGGAGGCCGGTCTTTTGTTGCGGTCCGCTGTATTTTCCTGACAGAATAAAGAGATAATCTTGTTTATTGGTACGAGGTCGTTTTTTATCTTTTCCCGTTTCTCCTGCCATCCGTGTCCTTGTGCCATCGTTCTTTCTTCTTAGAATTTGCACAAGATTAATTTTATTCAATGGAATTTGCATGTGCCTAGTACAAGGTACTTCTATATATATTTTATATAATGAGATTGTAGACTGATGAATATTATACTAGAATACGCGAAAGCATATGGGTAATAGATTGAGTTTTATAACAACTAAGTGCATTAAGGATCGGACATTTAAAACTCTTTGTAGATAATAACTAACTTCTTTATTCAGGTGCATATGAGTTGTAGAATTAGAGAGTATAAAATTAGGATAGAAATTATAAAATTGAAGTGGGAAATAACGTTCATATCAATGTAATGACAATACTTGTCTACAATCACAGATTAGTTTGCATTGTTTCACTCGCCTTTAGAGATGGTAAGTTTGTTATATAACATGCGTGTCCTAAGTTTTAAATCTTTTAATTTTTATTTCCTTCATGCTTAGTTCTTTTTGTCAAGATACATAGTCTTTTAATAGTAGGATGAATTAATTATGTCAATGATCACATAAAGATGGTTGTTCCAAAGAGTGTTCATTATCGTCTAGAACTGAAGATGGTATAATTTTGATGTTTCAATCGCTAGTCTTTTATAAATGTTTTATATAACAGAACTTCGACATTTTTATTCACTATTGGCTCTGTAGTTGGTAGCAATCTTCTTGTTCTTGTGTATGCGTTGCTTTCATAATATGGTTCAGCTGTGAAATGATCGCTGCGAGTGGACGTGTTTGCTGTCACTTGTGAAATTCCAATTATTTGCATCCGTTTTTGCCTTCTTTGAAGGTCTTTTGGAAATCTAAAGGACAATACAGTCGGATAATGTAATTTTGCAGATATAGTTCAGAGTATTAATTATGCATGCCATTCATCGTACTTGTGCAAACTGCGAGCACATCCTAGTACCCATAGCCCCTTACAAGCAATACACGACATTTTACTAATTTATAATATCTGCTAATCACCTGAGAGAATATGTATCGGAATAGCATGCGCTGTATGCATCGGAGGTAGCATGCGCTGTATGCATGTAGAGCGTGCGTTCTGCTGCTGTTAAACAAAGAGGGGTGGTAAGTTTGTACTTCGTTTTCTTTCTACCCGCGTGTGAATTCCACTTACAGGCGAGCCTATGGCATCTGTACTCTATCTATAATATCTCTATGGTGGCGGGTGGCAGGGTTATGGGTCGTCCATTTCGTTTTCTGTGGTGTTCCGTGTGTGTCTCGTCTGTGTGTGCATGCGGGGGTTCGTGTCTGTTTCCTTCGCGTGTGTCGCTGGTGTGCGGTCTTTCTGCGTGTGTGTCTGTGCGTGTTGTGTGTGCGTGTCGTACGTGTTTTAGTTTGTCGGTCCGTCTGGGGTGTTTCTGTGTCGTCCGTCTGATCTGCGTGCGTTGTTCGGCGGTCTGGTGATTTGTCTCGCGACTGCTGTGGTTTATCGGATGTCGCCGGTGTTGTTCGGGTTGCAGACCGTTCGGGGGGTTCGGCGCGTTCGGTGTCTGTGCCGTGGGGGTTTCTGTGTGTGCGTTTCTCTCTCTCTTCTCTCTCTCTTTTTTGAGGGTGTGTGGCCGCGGTGGGGCTGTTCTATCGTTTTTTCTTTTTGTTAGGGGGTTTTGTGTTTGGGTTTTTTTTTTTTTGGATTTGGAGGTTTGAGTAGATAATAGGTGAGGCGCTTGTATATTGGTTGTATTTTGTTTATTTGCTATTATATACATGTTTTGTCGTGTCTTAGCGTTGTGTCTATGTTGTGCTACTGGTTGTTGCTTTGCTTTCGGGTCCCTTGTCCTCTCCGTTGTGTTGTCCGGGAGCTGGCCGGTTTATGGGTGCCTGAGAGCATGAGCTCCAGCTCGCGTTCGATCTCGTTCCGGTGCGTGTCGTTGGGTTCCGTGGTTGTGGGCCAGGGCCCCAGGTGGTGTACCTGGTTCGTGCTGCTCTCCGTCCCTGTCTCGTTTGAGGGTTGTTCGATTTGTGTCGGTGTTTCGTTTATGACCTTGATCTGGTTGACGGCCGGCCCGGTGTTCGTTGTTATTAGCGCGTCGTTGTCGTCGTCAAAGATGTCGTTGTTTTCCTGGGATGCCGATTCTAGTTCCCTGATGATGAGCATTGAGACGTCGTCCACCATGGAGTCTGTTCCGCTCTCCGTCCCGTCTCTCGTTGACCGTTCTCCCCACTCAAAGTCTTCGTCTAGGATGTCTGGTTCTGGGCGTGTGGTGTTGTTTCTGTCTTCTATCGCTCTGTCCACTCTGACTATTACCATCCTTTGGATGGAGAACTTGTCGAGGGAGAGTTTGTTTGCTCGTTTCCTGATTGCTCCCAGCGACTTCCCGTCGATTTCCATCTTTATCAGTTTTCCTCCAGTGATCGTCTTTTCTCCGATCGTCTTCCACCTCGTCACGTTGATCCCTTGGTTGAACTGTTTTATTGTCTCGATGATGTTTCTCGTGTTGTGTCTGTGGCTCGCCACTCTGCCTTCCACCGTGTACCTGTTGTCCAGGGCTTCTCTATTGTCTGTTCTGAGCTTGATCCCGCTCGGCATTTTTATATGCTTGGCGGCTTTTTCCAGCCAGCTGGCCGTGAATGCCGATTCGCACGTGATTATGATCCCTCCGTTCTTCCTGTAGAGTTCCTCGAACCCGAGGTGCTGGGTGTGTGCCCCCTTGGCTGTTCTGGCTTCCATGTACCTTTCGGCGCATATCGCCAGTGCGTCGTTGAATTCGTCGCATTCCGTCGGTGTTAGTCTTGTTTTTGGGTAGTCCTCGGGCATTATCGCCAGTTGCTGGCTCGGTGCCTTTCTGTTCCGTCGGTCCTCTCGGTTCATGTTTGCTTGCTTCGTGTTTTCGTTTCTGACTGTGTCGTCGTCTCGGGGGTCTCCCGTATTTATACTTGTTGGCCGGGGTCCCTGTCTCGCCTCCTGTTTGTTAGCTTGGTTCGCGCTGGGTGTGTTCTTTCCGTTCCTGTCCCGGCCGTTACTGGTCGTTTTTCCGGTCCGTTTCGCGTCGGGTCTGTCCCTCTTATTTGTATGGTCGAGTTTTCGAGCCCCGTTCCGCCCTGGCTGTTTTCTTTTTGTTCCTGTGGGTGTTCGTTTCGTGTCTCGCCGTGCGTCCTGTCCCTTTGGTTCGTTCTCCCCTTTTTCCTTTGTCTGGCCGGTTTTTCCCTGTTCTCTATTTGTTGTGTTCCGGGTGGGGGGGGGGGGATGGTGTCCGTGCTCGGCGGTGTGTCTTCCGGGGGTTGGTTTGGCTCCTCCTTCCCCTTTCTTTCTTTGTTGGTGGTTGGGTTGATGCGTGTGTGTGTGAGGGGGCTTGGTGATTTCCGGGTGTGTACGTTTGGGTGGTTGTACTTTGTCGTGGATGGTCTTGGATATCTTGTGCGTTCGTCGTCTGTATTACTGTACCTGTGGCTATGCTTTGCTTGTGTGCGTTTCGGTTGGAGCATTGGTCATTGTTTTTGTCTTCGGGCGCGTTTTATAACTGGTAATTGATTGTTGTCCCTGTCCCTTGTATCATCCTTTGTTTCGATTATACGTACGCTTGTGCGGAATGGCGATTTGATATGCCTTCGGTGCCGTCGCTTTGATCGTCCATTTAGCTGTTAGTTGGTCGGATAATAGGCCGCCCGTGGGGTGCATCCTAGTGATGGTCACCGTCGGCTGATTTGGAGTGTCGACTGAGGGAATAGTCGTAACGTACTATCGGCCGATTAGTCGATAGTTTTTAACCGAGTGAAATATCGCTCTCGCGGTTATGCCTCTGTATTATGATCATAGTCTATACTAATGCACCCCTAAACCGTTTCTACGGTCCGAAACATCAGCCCCGAATGAATGGAAAATTATTTACTGCTTGTGGTTTTAGATTCCCGGTTATGGGTAATTTTGACAAGTGGCCTATTTCATATACCCGTAGCGTATCTGTAAAAATGCTGTCGGAGTGCTGTCAAAGTGTGTAAATGACTTCTTTTCTCTTTTTCTTACTTGTTCGGTACTAATATCTCGGACCGCGGAGAGCTTTGGGTAAAGTTATACTCGTCGTGTGCCGGTTATTGGAACTTTTATTGATGTGAGTTTCTTTGAATCAATCAAGTACTGTCCGTGTTACCAGATATTTATAATTATGAGAGATGT
>NW_017181218.1:13869-15815 GCF_001652005.2 Ceratina calcarata
GTGTGACCTGCCCGGTGGACTACGCGTCGGACGGTCAACCGTGTGGACCCCAATCGCTGGAGAATAACGCATATCGGTGGAGGATCCAACCGGCGGCTCCAGCGTTGGTGAATACAGCACCATTGCGAGTGCGACCTGCACGGCGAAGGACACATCGATTACATTCGGGTGTCCGCGAACGTTCGACCGACGGCTGTCTCCTGTGGTCTAAATAGAAGACGTACGTGAGGGAGCAGCCACCGTATTCGCGCAGTTTCCGAATACGGGACGTGCTTACGTCAGGTAACCCTGCACCTTCTGCTGCAGCTCATCCCTCACCGGGTCGCAGCCCTGTCAACCAGTCGGTGACGTGTAGCGCTGAGACTTGAGGTCCTACAGAGGCCTCCACTCTTACAAAGTGCAACGAGGAGGTGAGCAATTGTAGCAGAACACCGTTCGTTGAGCAATCAACATATACGGTTCCGGTCTCTTTTCGGAGTCATTCGAAAGACCGAAGCGGAGTGCGGAAAGCCTCCGAAATATACAGTCCACTTAGCACGCTGCTGAGTTGATTCAGCGTGCGGCTCGAACATTACCGTGAGCCCATATTTATTTCTTTGTCTTTTCGCAGCGATCGTGATATTCGGCGCCCAGCCCGAAGCAGCAGGCGCCGTCGATAGGCTGCAGAAAACACGGAGGATACGAGGACGGCCCGCCGGACGCGGAAAATTCCCGGCTACCCCGGCTCCTATCAGGTCCTCCAGGGAAGACGAATTAATTCTTAAATAAACCAGGTTTCATTTTTTCGTTAAATTGCTGACTCTAATTATTTGAACACCCGTTCTCCCGGCCGAACCCAGTTAGGGCCACCTATCCCTAAGACTAATGAAAGTCGTTCAAAACCTACGGTATGTGTAGGGTATGGGTATCTCTTCCTTCCTCGGTCTGTTTCTACGATAGTATCGATATACATATCGATCATTTGGACTTTGGGCCGTCGAAGCATCGGGAGATATATTTATAGTGCTATTACAGTCGTTTGGACTTTGGACCGTCGAATTTTCGGTGATTGTCGAGCATCGTATTGTGTACCTAGTCGTCTGATCTTGGACCGTCGAGCTGCCGATAGTTTAGCCGTCTGCAGCCGGTTCGATGTAGTCGATAGTGTCAAATATTTAGCCGACTGAGGGTGTCTTTGGTTACTCTCGACTAGATCGATAGTTTTTAGCCGATGGTGCCCGTCACAAGTGCGTCTTACGGGTGTATCGATGGTTGTTAGTTTTTCCCCTGTAATGGTTGCTCCCATAATTCTTTCGCGGTTATTGGTAGCGTTGTTTGTTGAGTTTATAGGGATTATTGTTCGTAGGTTTTATTGGGTAGTGGCCAAGTTGGACTAGGTAGTTAGAAAGTAATGCTGTATGTGTGTGTGGGTGCGGGTATTCGTTCGTGTCTGTGTGTACGGTATGCTCTGTGTTTTTAATGGGTGGTGGTGGATTGTTTCATCGTTTTGTTTGTCGGGGGTCTAGGTGGTTGCTTCCTACGTTTCGGGATGTACGTGGGATTGGGTGTGTACGGGGTCTGGTCTGGGTTTATGTTTTCCTCTCCTTCTTTGTTGGTTTACGTCGTCTTTATTCTTTTGCTTTGTTTTATTTCTTTTACACTTGTTCGGGTGTGTTTATACTTGTTGTACATTTGCGTGTTTGGGGGGGGGTGTCGTTTCGTTTATCTCTCTGTTCGTGGCGTCTCTTATGGTTGGTCCTGGGGTTTGGTTCGTGCTCTGGGGGGCGTAGTTCCCTTCCCTGTCGGCTGTCGTTGCTTCGTCTTGTCGTGGCTCCGTTCCTCGTGTTTCTGGTTTGTCTTTGTGGTCGGTGTTCCTTCTTATGGTCGCGTCTTCAAAGTCCTCGTCTCGGACTTCTGTAAGTTTGTTGGCCTCGTTGTTTGTGAATACGGGTGTCCCTTTGGCTGTT
>NW_017181219.1:0-535 GCF_001652005.2 Ceratina calcarata
GACCCACGTGGGTCCCCTCAACAGCGACACCGGCCAGTAAAAGAAGGCTGCCTAATAACAGCCCCCTCTGCCTAGTTCCAGCCCCCTTCAGCCTACTTCCCCGGAGGGAGTCGCATTTTCACCCCCTGGTGATGACTCCGCTTTTCACCGTCGTGCGGGGCTACAAACGCACGCGGGCTTGCCCCGCGACAGGCTACTCACCATTCATTGGAGGACACTGAAACGACCAATACGTCGAACGTGTCATTGTCAGCTGAAGACAAGAAGAAGATGGTGAATGCATGCGTGAGATATTGCGCCAGACACTTAACGCAATAAATGGTCCTGGATTTGAGGATCTAACGAAAACAGTGATGCATGCCAGTAAAATATGCAAACATCACAGCTACAGACATATTTCCTCATGCCACAAGTGTGTCGAGACATATATTGGAAGTCGAGCAGCTAAAGCAGGAAATTGTGCCAAAGATTGTCCATGCTGTTGTGACGCGCGTAACCCGAGTCGGTGAGTTAGGTGCGTCCCCGAGTGGTTACG
>NW_017181220.1:0-535 GCF_001652005.2 Ceratina calcarata
AATGATAATCGGATGGGACAATATCAGGAGAAATGTGAAAGTTGTGGGAGAACTTCTCATCCCAACTGGCGTAGTTTCTCCGCCGTGATTTTTGCAGTATGCGGTCGTGCGTAGCATAAATTTGCATTTGACATAGTTTCGAATCAGGTTCATTAAACTGTTTTCCATATAAAGGATATATAGTGTATTGATCAGAATAAGTGTTTGACTCATCTTTTTGCGTTAACAGTGCTGCAACTTTTGGTATATTCAATGTAACTTCATTTTCATTATGAATGTCTTCGTCCTCACTCGTAATATTCAACATGTCTTTATATTGTAATTGCTCACTGTTCCAAGATCTAACAAATCTTCCGGGTGAGACGGAAGAACAATATTTTCATATAAAGGATTATTTTGTTTCAGCGACAGTAAAGCTTCCCAAACCTTCTTGGTGTCAATGTAATCCTGTCAAATTATTTTACCTTTTGTTGGACTAGTTCGAACTAAGACATATAATTCATGATTAATATTTATACGTTTGTTCTCAGCACAA
>NW_017181221.1:0-535 GCF_001652005.2 Ceratina calcarata
AAAATCGACGTATTCCTTTTTTAAACATTTTATAACATTAAAAAGATAAGTATAAATTTGCTTAATAATTTTATTATAATGAGCTTTTATTAACTCGTAATTTCCACTTTAAAAATACAGAAGTTATGTTCAATACTATTCAATTCAATATTTTCCAATAAAAAAAATACAAAAAATACAAACAAATGTTCAGTAAATAAAGCAGTATGTAAATAATTAAAAAAAATATACAAAATTTCTTAAAGTTCAATGAAAAATCTCAATTAACTTTCAATTCAATAAAACTGAATAGAAAATTTTAATTACACAAAATTTGATTCAAACTTGATTACAAAATGAATTTAATTATACAAATTTGATTCAAACTTGATTACAAAATGATCCTAACATTTCCTAATGATATATCATTATTTGTTATATTGAAATTTCATTAACGATTTTTATACGTCATTTTAAACTTACAACAAATTCAACAATCGATCAGCATTTTCAATTGTCAATCTGCGTTCTTCCAAAGCAGCATCCATACAACTTT
>NW_017181222.1:0-535 GCF_001652005.2 Ceratina calcarata
CTAAAGTTATGAGGTGACGATCTGATAGAGCGCGTGCGCGAAGTGATATAGGGTTGTTGCGTTGAGGATAGTCTCTAGTGATGAAAGTGGTGCTTGTCGAATACAGTGGTTTTTGTTATTCTATAATTTTTAGGAGATTAAGATTTGAACGGTGTTCTTTGTTCTTAGTTGATTAATTAGAGTGCAACTAGATTAATTGGAATTTTTATTGAACGTGTGGCTAGTGTATTGATGAGCGCGCCATCTCTGGGTGGTGGGTTGAACTAGGTGTCGTCTGATTCATTTGTTCGACGCAGTCTTGATGATTTCAGGGCGCTAGCGCATGTATAGAGGGAGGACAGATCTTTATTAATCAAATATAGCGGGAAGTTTAATTTGAATTGTATTAGTGATAGCAAGAAAAGTAAGAGTGGTGCGGGAATTGGTTAGCCGAGGTTGTTGTCGGTGCATGAAGGTTTGCAGTTATTGGCAGTGCTTTAAAGCTGTGGAAATTAAAAATGTCGAAGAGGTTTAATGTGAGCGTCATTTCTTAGTT
>NW_017181223.1:0-535 GCF_001652005.2 Ceratina calcarata
CTAGTGAAAAATACGCGGTGTTATCCGACAAGTGTACACAAGACCGAAGCGAAGAAACCGTTATTTGTTGCGCCATCCTTTCTCTTTACCTCGGCCACAAATTTTAAATTACGGATTCGGAAGATAACGGGAAATCGTGGCGTTTTCTTGTCTCGGGGAAATTAGTGAACGAGTGTTCAGGCGTCATCTTAATGTGACTTAGTACAACAATTATTATCTTCATTCTTTACTGGGTGAAGTCTGAAGCTAGTTACTTTTCAGCTTCTGCATTTACATCGTCCGAATGTAGCAAGCAAATATTTTGTTATAATATTCTCTAAATGAAGTGGCATGACATTTAAATATAACTAATGACTCAAGGAATATATCGTATTGACTCAAGGAATATGTCCTACTAACTCAATGAATACGTCTTACAGACTCAATTAATGTACTATTCTGATTCAATTAATATATCGTTTTGAGTCAATTGATGTATCATATTGACTCAATGAATATATCGTATTGACTCAATGAATATATTGTATTAACTCAA
>NW_017181224.1:0-535 GCF_001652005.2 Ceratina calcarata
ATATAAATATTGTAAGGTATAATTTCTCCCATTTCTTCATACTTACTCATATATTTTCTTCAACAATTGCAAATACTTTTATAGTAAGCCATTGGAAGGAGCACGTATGGTCGTTTGAAATTTCTGATGGGAGATTAGTCCGGTCGTTACCCGTGACTCACTTTCTATTATTTTCTCCGTGCATCGAGAGATTAATATAGGTTGGACGCCGGTGCGGGGATCGTGCCCGCATTACTAAACGATAACGCTGGTCCTGGAGGGATCCACCAGCTACATAGTACAGGTTCGCTTGGTAGCAGCATCGCGTATCGCTCGTTATAACCGCAGAGTTGCGCGTAGGGAAGGATGGAAATTCACGGTTTCGGGTAAGCCAGCCGAGAAACGTATATATAAGAGCTACACGCGGGGAATAAACGCTCCTACAAACACCCTGTCTTTATATCTAACGCACTCAGTCTGTTCTGAAAGAAATTCGAAATGTTATGTACAATCTGTCATATTGTATATAATACATCCTACATCGTATATCATATAT
>NW_017181225.1:0-535 GCF_001652005.2 Ceratina calcarata
TGATAATTTGGGATATCCAGATGGCACAGGGATGTAAATGCCAAAATCCATTGATATCGAACTAATTTCATTATACACTCGCCAGCAAACTCCTACTGTCAATTTCAAATAGCGACTAACAGTAAATGTGAACGCGCGAACGAGTCTATTCGAACGGAAATATTCAAACGATTCCTATGCGGCGTAATAGAAACTAGAAACTATGATACAGCTTCGACGGTGTAATGTATTGTTTAAATGAAGGAAATTACTGCGCAGAGTAAATTAATTGCATTAATGTAAAATGAATGTTCGTTCGATTAATATGATGGAAGTGATCAAACGTAAACGAGGATACTTTATTCGTATTCATTGTGATCCGATTCGGGGCCGATGGAATTTCGAAATTTTATTGAAAAGTCCATCGCGTTGCACTGCATTGCGCTACAGGCTTTCCATGCGAGCGCGTCGCCAACGATAATCGAGTACCGTTCAACAAATGTAATCGTCCATGATCTAACTTACGGCAACGGTGTAAAAGCTGCGGAGAGAGTGA
>NW_017181226.1:0-535 GCF_001652005.2 Ceratina calcarata
ACCATCCTTCACTCTACCCCCGCTCTGCACTCCGCATTCATTCTCTCCTTCGCCAGAACATGAAGAATATATTATTGAATATGGACAAAAGAGAACGAAGAACATGCATTATAATAAGTAAAAGAAGAATTTGTATGAATTAAATGAGTAGCAAATGAGTAAATGATTAAATATACAGCGTCCATTTTTTCACCGACCAAGAATTCACATTACTTATAAAATAATTCACAGCCTCTGTGAAGGAATAATCATTTCCAAAATAAATTCATTCTGTTTCGTTCTGTGTTTCCTAAACACAAAGCATAAAATCTGTGTATTGAACATTGCGTTATGCATGTGACTTTGTATTATAGAACACGCACCGAATTTTCATTGTAAACAGTTCTATTTGCCTTTCTATCTCGCTGGATTAAATTAACCGCAAGCGGCCGCACGTAAACGATCGTAATTAAAAGTTTCCTTGAAAAGAGAAAAGAACGACTATAATTCATTTATTACATTTTTATCTATTTTCACGATTTGCGGTTTATCCGTC
>NW_017181227.1:0-535 GCF_001652005.2 Ceratina calcarata
AGAGGAAGAGGGTAGGGAGAGAAACCGGTTGTTGCCTTCCGAGCAGCTGTCTTCTGGAACCTCGTCGAGGAAGATCGAGCCACCTCGTGGATCCGGGGATCGAAAAGAGTCCTCCTTCCCGATCGATCTACGTTTCGTTTGAACTGAAAACGAGGAAGTTCTCCGATTTCTGTGATTCGTAGTTTCTCGACTTCACAGAATTTAAACTACCGTTTCAATGCACTCGTGCAGGTGCATTGGTTCTCTCCTCGCTACCGTGTCACGCGTAAAACGACACCGTGGGTGTAACGTTCCCAGGCTTGGCCGTCGAATCAGCTGTTCCTCGAAAAAATTCTCGGGGCTCACCTGTCGGTCGAACTCGAGCACCCAACGAAATCTAGATCTACCAAAGGGGTATCAAAATCACTTGTTTTCCACATTTCTTATAATCGTTTCTAGTACGTTTTGTTTAAAAATTTTGGTGAGAAAAGACGTACGATATAAAATGATCTCAGATTAATTCGAATAGACCTTCAAATTATGTAAAATATATAAT
>NW_017181228.1:0-535 GCF_001652005.2 Ceratina calcarata
CCTATCGGTGGCTCGGCCGAACCGCCCGTTACAATCTAAATTTAAAAGTGCGTTTTCAGTGATATTTTTCTCTTTCTATTTTTATAATGAATGCATAATAATAAATATAAATATAGTTTAAACTGAATTCTATTAAAACCTACCTAGATAACAATGCTTAATAGAACCATTTTAAAGAATATATACCAGATCTCCTCAAATTCTAAACTATAAAGACGTAATACTACCTAAACCCGTCTTAAGGTGTCATATAACCTCAAAACACCTAATGAATTAAATAGTTCCAACCCTACCTTAACCTATATCAACTATATGATATCCAAACATACAACAATTACATATCTTTGAATTAAATACTCGACAACATCCGTTCACTTAATCACTACTAAATATTCTAATATATATACATATACATAATTAAACTAACATTTCCTCCTAATATAAACGCAAATAAAACCCGGCAATTAAAAATAAGAATAACTGTTTAAAAAAGTAGCATATCGATTTCCAAACGCCCCTGCGATTTAAATCCAAC
>NW_017181229.1:0-535 GCF_001652005.2 Ceratina calcarata
ACACAGAGAGGAAAGGTAATATACAAAAGGTGAGAAATAACAACAACAATAGTTGATCAACAACAATAAATATACAAAGTCCATTCGATTTTCATACATTTATTTCAAAAATTCAAACAAAAGAAAAGGTAAATTCACAAAATTCAAGTAAAATAACGTACAAATAAGTCACTTCAAGATCTCTCTGATAGTAACAAAATTAACATATCAAATCATTAAGAGTCAAACAGACAGAAAAGGTTAATTACAAATAAAATCACATACATTCTGATTGCAAAATATTCAACTCACAGAATTTAAAGTAAAAATCCAAAATTTCAAACATCCTGGCAACCTCAAAAATCAGAACTGAGTACATGATTGAGAACAAACAAAACAGCCAGCAGCCTAGCAGTAAACAACGCCCGCGGAACCTGTAAAAAGAAATAGAGTCAGCGATAGAATTAACAATCGGACAACGACGCCCCCCCCCTCTCGTACAAATAAGACCGAACACAATAAAGTGGACGGCACCGAGACAGGAGAGACGTCGAAA
>NW_017181230.1:0-535 GCF_001652005.2 Ceratina calcarata
ATATTACTGAATACAGTTGTCTCTGTGAGACATTTCAATTATAATTAACGAGACTATTCATGCTAAAACCAATTGCATAAATTATTAAATACAAAATAATTCTAATAGTTCTCGTTTTGGGTATAATATCGAGAAGTTTCTGTGTATAACGTAAAACATTTCACTTAAAACGTTCCACCTTCCGGCAACAATATCCCGGCTTATCCTCTCCGCGTTTTAAATCGATGCGTTCGAATATCTGCAAAAATCTTCCGTGCTATAAACCACGGGAGCTCGGGGAGAGACAGAGAGAATGAGAGAGAAAGTGAGAGAGTGAGAGAGAGAGAAATATCCAAGCGGAAGGGTGGCTCGTTACAGGCTCTGTCGTCTCGTCGCTTCGCCACGGACGCTGAGTGGATTTAAACGTTCACACTAGATTACGCAGATGGGACGATAATGCGGGGAATCATTTTTCCAGAGCCGTCGAATAATTCGATCTGCCTCCTATAGATTTTCACTCATCCTCACCCTCACCCCCCCCCACCCACTTCTAGAC
>NW_017181231.1:0-534 GCF_001652005.2 Ceratina calcarata
CAGGCTTAGTTCAGCGTTCTCACTGGGGAAGACTGTGAAGGTAAGATTAGTGAGGTCGTCTTTGCATTTCTGAAATGCTGACTCAGCTTCCTTGGTCCAAGTGATTGGCCGTTTATCTTTTTTCTTTGCGCCTTTTAGAAACTCATTAAGGGGACGTTGAGTTTCTGCAGCATGAGCGAGAAGGCGTCTATAACTGTTGACCAGACCTAGAAAACTCCGAAGTTGATCAATCGTTTTTGGAAGAGGGAAATTTGAAATAGCCTTGACTTTGTCTGGATTAGGTTTGAAGCCGTTGGGAGTGATGAGATGTCCTAAGAAAATTAATTCGGACACCAAGGGTACATTTTTCCAAGTTAATTCGGAGTTCGTATTCATTAAGTCGAAGTAATACTTTCTCTAAGTTTTTTTTATGTTCGTCTTCCGTAGTGGAAGCGATTAATATGTCATCTAAATAGACAAATACAAAGTCCAAGTCACCAAGGGCTGAATTAATGTATCTTTGGAACGTTTGCGCAGCATTGCGCAGGCCGAATG
>NW_017181232.1:0-534 GCF_001652005.2 Ceratina calcarata
TCCACGTGTCGAGTATTCCACCGTGCGGACCCCAAGAGCTGGTGAATACATCATCATACGAGTGAGACCTGCCTGGTGGAGGATACCAAGGTGGACCCCAGTCTTGGTGAATACAGTACCATAGAGTGCGACCTGCCCGGTGGACTACGCGTCGGACGTTCAACCGTGCGGACCCCAATCGCTGGAGAATACAGCATCTCGGTGTAGAATACACTGCGGCGGCTTCAGCATTGGTGAATACAGCACCTTTCGAGTGCGACCTGCACGGCGAAGAATACACCGATTACATTCGCGTGTCCGCGAACGTTCGAGCGATGGCTGTCTCCTGTGGTCCAGTGAGAAGACGTACGTGAGGGAGCAGCCACCGTATTCGTAAGGTTCCCGAATATGGGACGTGCTTGTGCCAGGTACCCCTGCACATTATTCTGCAGCTGACTTCTTAACAGGTCTCAGCCTGGCCGATAAGTTAATCGGAGTAACATAGCGCTGAGACTTGAGGCCCTCCCGAGGCCTCCACTCTTACAAGGTGCAACG
>NW_017181233.1:0-534 GCF_001652005.2 Ceratina calcarata
ACGGGGAGGAGCAACGCATCGGCACAATTTGCTCGCAGCTTCCAGATAATGATTTAATTTGCCGCTGCCTGGCAGATTTATGACGGCGCACCTTTGCCATAAGTAAATGCTCACGCCCTATGTACCGAGAGTAACGCAAAACCGCCTTCCACGCGAAACCGCGCACGAGTTTTCTTCTTTTCTCGAAATTTTTTTTGTCCGGATCTCACGAAGCGAAGCCACCCTTCTCTCTGTTTCGATAGTTTTTGAACTTTTCTTACGGTACATATGTTTCAATCCAGAGACGGGTATGATCTATACTGGCGTGGCCGAGCAATAAACACGTAGATACGTAGTATACGAGAACAGTAAACGAGATTGCATGTGGGTGGTTGCCGGGCCAAGGATGTTGGAAGTTGGAATATGAGCGAGCTGCAGAGGAAACTTCCCTTTATACGGGGGCAGGTTCTCACGCAACGGCATATAATTGATCAATTTTCTCCAGGAATCCCTGTGGAACACTATTTCGCCAGCGGCGATTGACCTAAACCGCCG
>NW_017181234.1:0-534 GCF_001652005.2 Ceratina calcarata
ATTAAATGTAATTATCTATTCTTCCTATTGTTGAACAATTATGATGTTCTAATAACCCGTTTTGCACCTAATCGCATTGTAAGAAAGAAATTAGAATTATCGATTCTCCGCCAAGTTTCGGAACGTTAGTTTCGAACAAGATAAGCCGAGATTAACGTTCAAAGTCTGGAGACTTTGTTTTTTTTCTTTAAGCGAACAGCGAAGGTACGGAAACAACGTATAAAATAAAGATAAAATGAAGAACGTGCCGGAAGGGGACACCGTCGGATCTCCGGTAGGAATCATGAGCGGTGCCAGGGAAATGAATTACGGGCTCCGGCCGTGGAAGAAAGAACGCGAACCAGGAAACGAAGAATCAAGGAAACTGGCATACAGAGGGACGATCTCCTTTGGGGAATACGAAGCCAAAGAACAGTTCATTGCTGCCCTTCGAGATTTCTAGTTCCGCGACATGCAACAGGAGATTAGAACCCGACATTTACCGAAGGAAGTATGCATGTATACTTCCGGAGTATCTGCCTAATTTTATGGCAC
>NW_017181235.1:0-534 GCF_001652005.2 Ceratina calcarata
TATTTGCTACATGGAGATGAACCTCTATTGGTAAGAACGATTTTGAATAAATTACCTGGTACCGCTTATAGGACAATTGGTCGCATGCAATTTGCCAACGTAGAAGAACTCTGCGATAAAATTCGAAAATTATTCTCGCCGTTTAAAAGTGCCAACTACTACAGAGAAGAGCTTAACCGGATCTTCCAAACCCAAAATCAAAGTGTCCTAGATTTTACAATCAGAATTAAGGAATTGCGTGATCTAATCTCAGACGGAGAAAGACAAAGGTATGGAAAACTCGACGCAAGATCAGAGATAGAAATACAAAAAGAGGCTATGGAAGCGTTTGTGCAAGGATTACTACCTGAAATCTCAATACTGATCTGCAGGCTCAATACAGCCCGAACGTTGCTTTCCAACCGGAAAATTCTTGCAACACTGGATTTCGATCCGCAAATCGTGGAAGTAGGTGTAGTAGGCGGTTTCTAACCCGGGAGTGCTGAGGGGGGTGCGGGTCTGGGGGCTGACTCGGCATTTTTGTAGGCGCGCGGG
>NW_017181236.1:0-534 GCF_001652005.2 Ceratina calcarata
AATAAAAGAATAATTGTTACTCGAATCTATGAAAATGTAATATTTTTTTAAGAATCGACGTTGCCCACTAAAATGGCCAAAATATAGGAATCGATTATTACCCTTAAAACAGTTTATAAGAAATTTTGTCGACTATAGAAAAATGTTTTCTTAAGGGGAATCAATATTACCCATTAAAATGGCCAAAAATCTTCTTATATAACAATGGCAACTTTTTATTATATGTACCAAGAGTCGAGTCGAAGCCATTGGCAAATTTGCTCAGGTAATTCAGTTTATGCGAATTTTCAAAATCATCCTTTTGGTCGGTGGTAGCAAAGTCTGACCCAGGGAATGATTCCTTGGCCCTAGGCGGTGGGTCGCTGTGATGCGGTGGGAATAAATCAGTATAGCCATGAACGTGGCAACTACAGCAAGTCGGTACTTTGAAGATGTCCATATGAAGGCCCAATTTGCTGTCCCAAGTCAACAGCCTGTGATAATTGTACACCTGCACGCAGGAGGACCGATAGTTCTCAGAAATGAACGAGCAGC
>NW_017181237.1:0-534 GCF_001652005.2 Ceratina calcarata
CTTTCCTTCATCGCCAGTACAGTCTCCGCCAAAACTTTCTTTCCTTTTTTTAAAATGTATAAATTAGCCATTGATTACCTAAATTTATCATTCATGATCCATCTTGACGAATTCCCTCATTATATTCCATCCAATCCATTCAAATCTTGTTAATCGGTCACCTTAAAATTAGATCACGCAACTCCCTGTTTTATAAGCTTTCAAAGATTTCCGCGCCATAAGAGAGAAAAACATCTCTTCCCTTAATACTAGTACACTCTCCGTCAAAAATTTTTCCAAACCAAATAAAACTACTCTTTAATCCCTTAAGTTTAATTTATCATTAACTCTCAATCAAACTCAATGAATCCTCACCCGAACATGACAAATTCCATCAATTATATCACACAGATTAATTCAACTCAACTCTATTCACTTTCAAAATTTTCCCGCAAGAGGAGAAGGCGTACCTTCCCCTGACACCAGTACAGACCGCCTCAAAAAAATTACCAAGACAGACCAATTACCCATCGATTACTTAGGCATTATTACTCG
>NW_017181238.1:0-534 GCF_001652005.2 Ceratina calcarata
TTATGTGGATTTATATTTGTATACATTTTATTTTCATAAACAGGGCTTTTTAATGTCCTATTATATTGATATAATAAATTCAAGAAGGATTTTTACGTTGATTCTTATTTACGTGAGAGAACCCGAGGATTTAGAATTTTAGTTTATGTAGAGATACCACCTGTCCCCTTTTCGAAGCTTCATTATGATGCGACTGGAGTGAACTCGCTCAATTCTTCATATTTCTGTATACATTATTCATAAGAATATATCATCTTTTACATATTTTTTCCTAGGCCGCTACAAAGTGTACCGCGATTTTATTCAGAATATTGCACGAAGCTCTTTAATTTCCAATATTGAACATCTTCAAAAAGCTATTTCAAGTCGAAAGATAATTAAACTTCCCATCAGCGAGTTACTTTTCTCTTATTCCTGTTTTAAAATAAAGATCAAATCGCCAAATTGTAATCTTAATGACGTATCGATCTCTAATTTGTTTCAAAATTTACGGTGACAGATTTTGTCTATGGGATTTGAAACCCGAAGCTTATG
>NW_017181239.1:0-15028 GCF_001652005.2 Ceratina calcarata
GAAGATCTTTTCAGGATTCGCTTCAAGTATTTTATTACCCGATATAGTTAAATTCTTACGGACCCTTAGTTCTCTTCATTAGGTCCGCCCTGCGCCCTACTACACAATCGTGTAGCAGGACTCGCACCATTCGGTGTAAAGTGCCGAAACGAGCTAATAAATAAGTAAGTAATACTTTTAGCTGGCAGCTGCTTCGTTCTCACGTAAAATCCAATAAATGAAGTAAGTAGGTAAAATGTTCACAAGTCGATAATTAAAATGAAATAGAATAAAGTATCATCCAAGGCAAAACGCAACATCGTTTAATAGGTGTAATCGTAGTCGATGAACGCGTTTGCCATTTCAATTGATGATCTTAAAGCAATTAGCGAAGCCGTCATAAGGTCTTCTTTCTTGAGCCTGAGGAGCTTCATGTTTCGTTGCGTTGCTTCTGGCATAGCTCCTCTGCAACCAATCACTATCGGCAAGCCTTCCGCCGATACGCCATTCATTTTCAGCTTCATGATTTCCGCGGTCTCTTCGTACTTCCTTTTCTTTTCTCTGTACGCATTTGGGAGATTTTCTTGATCTTCGTAACGTACCGTGATGTGAACCACGTACACATTTTCCTGGTCTTTGATAACCATATCAGGTTTACGTACTTCTCCCAATACGTTCACTGTAGGTTCCCGGAAGACTGCCCACTGCGTGGAAACCTTGTTCATAATGAGATCGCAGATCTCATCGTGCCGTTTGATTCTTTTGGGTTTTGTGTGGACGCAATTCCCTAAAACGTGCCCGAATGTTTCAGCCTGCACTCCACACCTCCGACATTTGTAGTCTGTCTTTCTTCGCTCTCCTTAATGCGACCCGAGTTTCAAACGTGTTGGTTCTCAGTCTTAGCGCGTCTAGATATCTGGACGGCTTCAGGAGCGTGGGGTTATACAACCATGCGTTTCCAATTTTATCCTTAGAATAGTTTTTAACACCTTGACCCTGGGAGACCAACTGCTTCCATCCATCGGTCTCCGCCTTCTTAAGGGATTTCCGTGCCTCTTCAATGCCTTCGAAATTCGTGGGCGACACAAGTCCTATTGACGAAGCATACTTCTGTCACGTCAGGTAAACAGACGTGTTGATTTAGTTTTAAGACGTTATATTACGTATACTCTGAACGCTGTAATCTAGAGTAAGTTCCGTCATAAGGAAATCAGTTGTAAACATGTAGTCCTAAGGATCATTATCGCATAGGAACGTAGAGATAAACACGTAGTCCTAAGAACCGTTATCTCATAGATACAGTAAACATAAACCGTAGAACTTTAGTCATAAGCATCCGGTCATAGGACCCTTAAGATAAGGAGAGCGATAAGACCTTTGGTAACAATAACGATAATCACGGTATGTAACCCTAGCGATAAACAATTAGACATAGCCGATTCGTTAGCATGAGAACTACCACATCGGAATTCATTAACAATAGGAGCTATAAAAGGGCCTCTCACGCTCAGTAGAGTCGGAGCCTCTGTTGCTTGGTCTATTCCTATCCTGGTCGCTGCTACTACTCGTAGCTATTTTGCGGTTCCTCACTTCGGGGTGTCGATGCATGTCGTGAATCGACAAGCACCTCTGGGACTGAAATGATTCTCCGCAATGTTCACACGGATGAGTCCCATCCCCCGCTTCTCTCTGCGTCGTTCCTTTACAAGTGAACATCGCCATCCATGCAACTTCCCGAATGTTTTTCCACATGGGGCACATTTCCATATGATTTTGTGCTAGGGATGGTCCTTCTCCTTGTGTATCGTGAAGTCCTTTTCGTTTAAAAAGAGCCTTGTCCGATTCCTGTCTGAGCAATAGGCGCATTTCATATTGCCACTTACTTAGTGGCATTTCAATAATTTGTGCACTCATTGTCCCTTTGGAAGCCAGGTTCGTCAACGATAGACCCCTCCTGATTGGCAGACAAGTCCACCTCAGAGGCTCGGGGGGCGGGAACTTCCCCATACAAGGCCGTTACATCTTTACTCTCCATTTTTACTTATAATTGTAAGATCTGTCTCTGAATTCCGACTATTATCGATTCATGTACCATGTTCATTGCCAATTCCTCATACATCCGTCATCAAGAATACAGATTCTGATCCGGGACCCTCTACTCCTCCCCTCTTTTACACTTTAGTGGTCCAAAACCCTCTACACTTTGTGCCCACAAGCTGCATACCCTCATTTAAAACTTCACGGTTCCCTGTACCGATCCTAGGTACTAAGTGCCTACTTAATTTCCTCTCTTCCCGAATCATATCTCCATCCCAGCTAGGAAAGGCGGGGTTGCTACACCCCAAACTATGTCCCTCTGGCGCGCTGCTTTCCAGACAACACCCGCTGGCGTGTTGCTTTCCAGCAGACACACCACGGCGTGTTGTTTCCTGCGGCGTATTGGTTCGCCGGCGACTCGCCCGTCTCCAGACCAAGTGCCAGCGGCGTATTGCTTTCAGCGGCGTATTGCTTTCAGCGGCGTATTGCTTTCAGCGGCGTATTGCTTTCAGCGGCGTATTGCTTTCAGCGGCGTATTGGTTCGAGCGTCCCGGGAACTGTCTTTCGCCGCCATCTCGCACGTTTCTAGACCAAGTGCCAGCGGCGTATTGGCTCGAGCGCCGTGGTAGAGCCGCTCGCCGAAGTACCAAGTGTCAGCGGCATGTTGCTTCCTCCGTCGGCTCATCGGCTCGAGAGTCTCGCCCGCCGGAGACCAAGTGCCAGCGGCGTATCGCTTCCGGAACGCGAGAACGGACTCGGCGTTTCGCCTCTCCGTCTCTGTCTCTCGCGTCGCGCGACCGACATCCGTGTGTGTGTGTGTGTCGCGTCGCATGCGCGGTCGCGTTTCGCGGGGCCACGTCTAACCGACAAGAAGAATCTCCAAGCTTAGGGCTGAGTCTCAACAGATCGCAGCGTGGTAACTGCTCTACCAAGTACAACACCCCGCCAGGTACCTAAGTCGTCTACAGACGATTCCGAGTCTCGACGTCGAACTTTGAGTATCCATGCTCGACCGTTAGAGCGCCGTGGTCGACGGTCCGCGAGATCCCGATGACGATTCCAGAGACGCTCGTACGGCAAACTGGAGCTCGCGCGATGACCGGTCAGCGAGGACCGGCCACCTAGTAGTGTCACATTGTTTTGAGCCTTTCGACCCACACGAAACTCCTAGAGATATTGTTGCCGCATTTGATTAGAAATGATACGGCCTTAGAAGTGTTCAGGCATAATCCCACGGATGGTAGCTTCGCACTAGCGACCGCTCGATCGAGTGCGAGAACCAAATGTCCGAACCTGCGATTCCTCTAGCACTGAGCAGGATTAGTATAGCAACGACTAGTCATCAGTAGGGTAAAATTAACCTATCTCACGACGGTCTAAACCCAGCTCACGTTCCCTGTTGGCGGGTGAACACATCCGTCATCAAGAATACAGATTCTGATCCGGGACCCTCTACTCCTCCCCTCTTTTACACTTTAGTGGTCCAAAACCCTCTACACTTTGTGCCCACAAGCTGCATACCCTCATTTAAAACTTCACGGTTCCCTGTACCGATCCTAGGTACTAAGTGCCTACTTAATTTCCTCTCTTCCCGAATCATATCTCCATCCCAGCTAGGAAAGGCGGGGTTGCTACACCCCAAACTATGTCCCTCTGGCGCGCTGCTTTCCAGACAACACCCGCTGGCGTGTTGCTTTCCAGCAGACACACCACGGCGTGTTGTTTCCTGCGGCGTATTGGTTCGCCGGCGACTCGCCCGTCTCCAGACCAAGTGCCAGCGGCGTATTGCTTTCAGCGGCGTATTGCTTTCAGCGGCGTATTGCTTTCAGCGGCGTATTGCTTTCAGCGGCGTATTGCTTTCAGCGGCGTATTGGTTCGAGCGTCCCGGGAACTGTCTTACGCCGCCATCTCGCACGTTTCTAGACCAAGTGCCAGCGGCGTATTGGCTCGAGCGCCGTGGTAGAGCCGCTCGCCGAAGTACCAAGTGTCAGCGGCATGTTGCTTCCTCCGTCGGCTCATCGGCTCGAGAGTCTCGCCCGCCGGAGACCAAGTGCCAGCGGCGTATCGCTTCCGGAACGCGAGAACGGACTCGGCGTTTCGCCTCTCCGTCTCTGTCTCTCGCGTCGCGCGACCGACATCCGTGTGTGTGTGTGTGTCGCGTCGCATGCGCGGTCGCGTTTCGCGGGGCCACGTCTAACCGACAAGAAGAATCTCCAAGCTTAGGGCTGAGTCTCAACAGATCGCAGCGTGGTAACTGCTCTACCAAGTACAACACCCCGCCAGGTACCTAAGTCGTCTACAGACGATTCCGAGTCTCGACGTCGAACTTTGAGTATCCATGCTCGACCGTTAGAGCGCCGTGGTCGACGGTCCGCGAGATCCCGATGACGATTCCAGAGACGCTCGTACGGCAAACTGGAGCTCGCGCGATGACCGGTCAGCGAGGACCGGCCACCTAGTAGTGTCACATTGTTTTGAGCCTTTCGACCCACACGAAACTCCTAGAGATATTGTTGCCGCATTTGATTAGAAATGATACGGCCTTAGAAGTGTTCAGGCATAATCCCACGGATGGTAGCTTCGCACTAGCGACCGCTCGATCGAGTGCGAGAACCAAATGTCCGAACCTGCGATTCCTCTAGCACTGAGCAGGATTAGTATAGCAACGACTAGTCATCAGTAGGGTAAAATTAACCTATCTCACGACGGTCTAAACCCAGCTCACGTTCCCTGTTGGCGGGTGAACAATCGGACGCTTCGCAATGATAGGAAGAGCCGACATCGAAGGATCAAAGAGCGACGTCGCTACGAACGCTTGGCCGCCACAAGCTAGTTATCCCTGTGGTAACATTTCTGACATCTCTTGCTGAGAACTCTTCAAGCCAAAAGTATCGATGGGCTTTTTGCAGTTTTTATGCGTACTGAACATTGAGATCAAGCCAGCTTTTGCCCTTTTGCTCTACGTGAGGTTTCTGTCCTCGCTGAGCTGGCCTTAGGACACCTGCGTTATTCTTTGACAGATGTACCGCCCCAGTCAAACTCCCCGCCTGGCAGTGTCCTCGAATCGGATCATGCGAGAGTATTGTCGGCGATCAGCTGCGAAGGCTTCACACCACTCTTACACGCTTGGTTCTAAAATACCGTGACGCCCGGTTCGAAACACCGACTCTCGCCCTCCGCCCAACCGAGTAAGTAAAGAAACGATGAAAGTAGTGATATTTCACCGGAGATGTTGCCATCTCCCACTTATGCTACACATCTCATGTCTCCTTACATTGCCAGACTAGAGTCAAGCTCTACAGAGTCTTCTTTCCCCGCTAATTTTTCGAAGCCCGTTCCCTTGGCAATGGTTTTGCTAGAAAGTAGATAGGGACATGTAATGTTGTCTGTTCGTTCAATGTTCCAAGCGACTGGACTGCGCCTCGCAATACTTTGCATAACAGCCACTTTAGACAGTGCCAGATGGAGCCGACTTCGAATATCCAATTCGATTCCACTTTCCAGTGAAAGCCACGCCAAGAGCCGTGCGACGTAGATCGGATGTCTCATGCGCCTTCGCTGACCATGCCTAGCATACCCCCATCAAGTACCAGTCCCCACCATGGTCGCGTCGTCCCCACTTTCCGGCCGAGGGAAAAATTATACGAACGCTGCGCCCAGAGCGGAAACCGTATTGCCGATCAGAGCTGTACTCTGGGTTCTGGAATAGGTTCGAAAGTCTCTTTACTATCATCTTCTCCAGCACTTTTCCAAGCACAAACAAGAGAAGACAAATTGGTCTGTACGACTTGACCTCGGTTTCAGGCTTGTCGGGTCCTTTCAGAATGCATCTGATCGAGCCGACCTTCCATGTAGCCGGAAACACTCCGCATTCCAAGCACCCGTTACAGAGTATCACCAGTGCGTCGCCGTCGTATCTAAGCGCGCGCTTCAACCTCCACTCTATCGAGTCCTGGACACTTCCCGCTTTTCAGACCGATGACCGCATCACCAACCACGCTCCGATCGAAGACTGGATCGTCCTCGGTCGGTGGGTCACTAGCGATTTCCAGCCTTATCAGCCCCTGTTCATACGTTTCCTCCGCGGACAAGTCGTCCAGGATTAGCGCGTCCAGGAGCATGGAGGCGGTGGAGTGTAAGTCAATCGTATGGGGGTCTTGCGTTCTAATGTTTGACATCGCTCTCTCGATACAAAGCTTGTTCCGAGAGCGCTTGTAAATGAAACACCAAACATTCCGATTTCCTCGCTCTGTAACGAAATTCTGCCAACTCTGCAGTTTCGAAGAGCGGACGTCAGCCGTATAGGTCTTTCTCATTAACTGATACTGAGCCTTCTTGGCTGCTCACCTTTCCGGATCCCGCTCTTCTTGGAAGTCTCGTCTTAATTTATAGACTTGCCTTTTCCGTCGAGTCAGGTCCGGCGTCCACCATGGGACGGATTTCAAGTACGAACGCTTCAGCCTCATTGAGCTCTCACCTGCGTGGATTAAGAGTCGTTCGATATTCGACGCCAGACATTCAATCTCCGCTCTGCAGCTCGGACGAGCGCGAGCGGTTAACGACTCCATCTGCCGAAGCATCAACTGATCAAACTTTTCCCAGTCCGCCGTTCGCGTGTTGAACCTCGGTTGTACTCGTGGTACTCGTTCAATAAGGTCTTCACGCTCATCGGCGAAAGTAACGTCGAATCTGATAATTCCATGGTCGCTGTTGGTTCAATTCGTATGGACCGTCCAGTTTACAATATTGTACGAAAAACTTCTTGTCGCAAGCGTGACATCGATCCAGGACTCACCCCTAGGGCCAGAGTACGTTGGAGCGCACCCCGGCTCGTTCAAAATTACCAAATCGTGCTGGGCAATTAAGTCCTCGAACTTCTCGCCCTTATCGTCCGTCATACGCTCGCCCCACAACGGGGACTTGGCGTTAACGTCCGCAGCAATCACGACCAAGCGAGAGTGCAGGGCACGAAGTACCCTGTCCAGCCGTGCCAGGCCTGGTTCAATCTCTTCCGAGCATTTAAAATACTGACTGACGAGATAGACATCATCATCAACATCGCAACTTATGCAGACGCAGGACAGATGCTTGTCGCACATGTGAGACAACTTTTTCAACGTGACCCCCGAATTGACAACGGCAATGGCCGCCATCACCGGAGACCCACAGGTGACTACTTTCGTTGTTACCCCAAGTCCAGGTACGTGGCCGTCGACGTTCGAATAGGGCTCCTGTGCGAGTAAAACATGAATGCCTTTGTCACGCATAAGCATACACACCTCATCCAGAACTACCCGGGAACTTAGCATATTATGGTGCAGGACCCGGAGTCTGTTAAGAGATCTCGTTCTATTCGCCATAGTCAGTTCGAGAGATAACACGTTCGAATGCGTCCAAATAGGACGCCTAGGTCTTTATCCCAGACTTATGGTTATGCTCCTTGCCTGCAATTTTGCAAGGAGGACAAACTCGAGGCTTGTCCTTACCCGCATATGAGGCAAAGGTATGTCCTTTTGCGGCACAATGGCCGCAAACCTCATCCGACCGACACCTGCGCTGCGTGTGACCAAATCCTTGGCACCTGTAGCAGCGCAAAACGTGGAAGAATTCCTGCACACGGCAGGAACTCCATCCGACATACATCCTCTAAGATCTCCTCAGTTTCTTTCGCAACTCAGAACATAGTTCGACAACCCAATTGACGGCCTCTGTTTCGCCCTTGGTTTGATAAGAAAATCGCATCTTGAGGCCAGAGGACACGTCTTTCTGGGTCAAGTCCGCAAGTGGGTCGCTTCCAGAGACTCAGGACAAACTCCTCCTTCTTGGTCGACTTGGGAACGTCATACACAAGTGTTGGGTTCCTCTTCGTCGGAAAATCTGCGCTCAGTCTCAACGGCCACACCTCCATTAGGAATAGGCCAGATCGACTTTACGCGTATCAGCTCCTTCACAAGCTTCACAGATTCCAGGATAGTCTGCCTAGTGGCTTTACTGTCCTAGTTCTTATCCTTAGGTGGCATCACGCGCACCACATTACGTGAAGACCTAGCCACCTAAGGAAAAACTCCTTCAGAGATCACCTTCATCATATCGGCATAGGTGGTCCCTTTGGTAACGGTTTTTGGGCCCGTCGCCGGCCCCAGCGTGTAACGGATGCAATAAAGTATGACCCGAAACCCCATAACCATCTGGCGACGGCAAGACGACACCCGTCCGGCACCTAAGTTACGACCTTGGACGCAGGTAGGAAAAACCACTTTCGGTTTTTCCTGGAAAAGCGGCCACCAACAACCAACCCCTCCTTCGTTAACTTTTACCCTATTGGTGCGCCTCTGGCACCCAAAAATTGTATAAAAGGCGCACACTGAAAACAAATGAACGTTAGAGCAGTTAGAACCTTTACGAAAACTACTTCTTTATCCATCACCATGACTGAGTCTCTACGGAACTTTCTCGCAACGATTAAAAAAGGAACAAACTCGTTTGCGGCGTAATAAGCGTGATTGCCGCTTGCGATCCTTGAACGTCGCCGCGAACCGCCACCAGCTCTGCTTACTGGTAGCTGTTTCGTCCGATCAGTTCCTGGACGAGCCGGTTGAGCGCGTGAGCCTCCTCCATGATCTTCGACTCGGACTCCTTGCTAATTTTTGACTCAGGCCGAAAACAGAAGAGAGCCTCCTTAAGGTCGAGACCCTGGCATTTGCGTCCTCGCGGATAAGATCCTCTTTTTGGTGACAGTCACCCAACCATCACCAGATTGGCGCACAGCGCTCTTAGCTGCCGATCCAGCCTGAGGAGCGCTATCACTGGAAGAGGCCTTAGGTTTCTTTTTCCTAGGCCTCCTCGCGTTCGACGCGGGGCCGGCGTCCGAGCTTCCGTCGCAATTTGCGGGGGCGGGCTTTTTTGCCGGCTCCGGAACCTTGTCTCGCGGGGATTTAGTTCTTTTCTGGCTGCTAGGGCCGTTCGATTTCCCTATCGGGCAAGGTCCCTTTGCAAACTTCGAATTGTCGCCGGTCACCATCTCGCCTTTCGATTGATCGGCGACCTCGTTCTTCGGTGCGTCCACCTTAGAGCGATCTGACGAACTCAGAGCGGGCGACGTCCTACCGGAAGCGCCCTGAACCTCGTTCGTCTCTATGATGCGGGCTAGGCCGCATGCTGCCTCTGACCTTCGTGACCATTTTGTGCTCCAGCTTTTGGAGCACAACTTCGGCATTCAATAATTTTTTATTCGATTTGGATTCCATAATATTCGTTCGAATTTGTTCCTCCGTTTGCCCCAGCCCCCACGGATACTCATCCCGGCCCTGCCGGATCAGGGCATAATAATATCAGGGGGATATAGTTCGCTGACTTGGGCCGACAGTGTCTCCACTGACTCCCAAGCCCGCTTTCTCGCCCGGCAGAACGCGAGTCTAAACATCCAAACGTTCCAAGTCGATTGACTATGCAAAGGGCTCTTTTCTCGCCTAGTCGCCCGTCTATCCGAAGCCGGGGCCAAAGGCATTTGTTGGAGGCGTACCCACCGTCGAGGGAGGCCTCCTCAATACCCAGGATTCCCTTTTCCGTCATCACGGGTCGCCACGCACTGCAAACACGTGGGAGACGGGTATTATAGACAGACGCCTCACTGTCTTGTGTTTGGTCCGCGGGAAATTTACTGCTCTCCGGGCTTGGTAAGATGTTGGATCCAAGCCTTCCCCTGTGCGCCACCTGGGGACGCGTCGCGACAGGGGTTTACACCTCCCCCTTCCGACGCCGGCAGGCGGTCGCCATTTGACTCACGCAAGATACAGGCCAAAGCCTGTGAGCAGTCGTGGCAACTCACACAGGCTACCAGCATCGTCGCCCATGGACGGTTGGTAGCGACGCGCGTAAGCCATGGGCGCCCAGAGTAATCGCAGACGGCCGAATGCCAGATTACACACACCGAAGGCACCACACAGGTAGCCACTGCCCTGACTCACGCAAGCCACGAAAATATCGACTCATGGGCGGTCTAAACGCAGCGGCTCACGCAGGTTGCGCGGCCCCACCGGGCGGTCACTCTGCAGGCGACGATTCGAAGCGTTCGGGATGTTCTTCTACATACGAGCCACAGGCCATCGAAGTCCAGTAACTACACCGCTCACACGCCGCAAGTCGGGCCATATCCCGAGCGGAACGCAAGCGACTGCCGTAGCACATGAAACTTCACGCGTGGGTGGTCTGCAAGCAACTCCCGTTCGCTCGCGTACGACTCCCAGAGAAGTCCGCTACTAGCTAGGAAATGTGGGGTCGCTGTCCCCCAAACTATGTTCCTCCAGCGTGTTGCTTTCCAGTCAGCATGCGCCAGCGTATTGCTTTCCAGACAGACACGTTTCAGCGTGTTGCTTTCCAGACAATACCCAGCAGCGTGTTGCTCTCCAGCAACAATGCCGAATTGCATAGTCTCCCGTCCCGACCGCCTCCGTTCGCTTGGACCAGGCGATCGTTCGATCGGTCCTTTTTCCAGCGCCACGTGACCTTGCCCAAGGGTCGGACGTGGAGGTCGGTCTTGAGAAATGTTTTGAGTGAGCTCCACTTTGCTCACCTATTCCACTCCCCCTTATGGCAGGAGCAAGCTTCGCAGCCCTACCGGACTACGCCGTAAAGCGCAGTCAAATTGTAGGGAGTCCAGTCGTCTCCTAGGAGCGTCTCTCGAGTTTCGGATGCTAGGCTGGCTTAGCCGGCCCGACACGTCAGCAACACGAGAGATGTATGATTCGAAGGCTGGTCTCGGATCCTAGTGCCAGTTCTCACTGGTCCGACACCTGAAACGACCGCCTTAGGGAGAATCATACACACTCCCGCCAGTAGATAGGGACAGAGGGCATCTCGTTAATCCATTCATGCGCGTCACTAACTAGATGACGAGGCATTTGGCTAAATCTGTACCGTGGCCCAGAAGAGACCACGGCAGACTTCCGAGATTTAACGCCCTCGTTAGGTTATAACACCTTAAAACTAGGTAACAATCAAAACACCCTCCTTCTTGTAACTCAACGAGATTTCCCGGGCCTATTTTCTAGCTTCTCTGACTCAGGAGCTGCCCCGGACTTGGAAAAATTAGGAACAGATACCCTTTCGGGTGGCGATTCGGATACGTACTGTTGCCAGTACGCGCACACGAGTAGGCATCGCCCCGGGTTCTCAGTAAACTTCATTGAACCCGCCCTGCGCCCTGATGTACAAAAGGTATACCAGGACTCGCACCGCTTGGTGCAGACTGCCAAGACGGTCTAGAAATCAGATCAGCTGGCAGCCGCTTCGTTCATTATATTTTTGGCCGTAAGGCTGCGTTATCGTGTAAAATAATAAATAAATAAATAACATATAGACGTCACGAAGAGTGTAACTATTACACAATGTAATCGTGGTCAATGAAGGCACATGCCATTTCGATTGACGACCGAAGGGCTATCATTGTATGCTGCTTACCTAGCCTGAGGATTTTCATGTTCCTTATTGTAGCTGCTGGGATAGGCCCGACACGTCAGCAACACAAGAGACGTATGATTCGAAGGCTGGTCTCGGATCGTAGTGCCAGTTCTCACTGGTCCGACACCTGAAACGACCGCCTTAGGGAGAATCATACACACTCCCGCTAGTAGATAGGGACAGAGGGCATCCCGTTAATCCATTCATGCGCGTCACTAACTAGATGACGAGGCATTTGCATAAATCTGTACCGTGGCCCAGAAGAGACCACGGTAGACTTCCGAGGTTTAACGCCGTCGTTAGGTTATAACACCTTAAAAGTAGGTAACAATCAAAACACCCTCCTTCTTGTAACTCAACGAGATGTCCCGGGCCTACTTTCTAGTTCCTCTGCCTCAGGAGCTGCCCCGGACTTGGAAAAATTAGGAACAGATACCCTTTCACTTGGCGATTCGGATACGTACTGCTGCCAGTACGCGCATAGGGAAAGCCACGCGTAGGCATCGCCCCGGGTTCTCAGTAAACTTCATTGAACCCGCCCTGCGCCCTGATGTACAAAAGGTATACCAGGACTCGCACCGCTTGGTGCAGACTGCCAAGACGGTCTAGAAATCAGATCAGCTGGCAGCCGCTTCGTTCATTATATTTTTGGCCGTAAGGCTGCGTTATCGTGTAAAATAATAAATAAATAAATAACATATAGACGTCACGAAGAGTGTAACTATTACACAATGTAATCGTGGTCAATGAAGGCACATGCCATTTCGATTGACGACCGAAGGGCTATCATTGTATGCTGCTTACCTAGCCTGAGGATTTTCATGTTCCTTATTGTAGCTGCTGGGATTGCCCCTCTACATCCCACTACAATCGGTAAGACTTCTGCTGTTGCACATCCCAGTTTTATTCGTATTAATTCGGCGGTATCCTTGTATTTGTTGATTTTGTCCTTGTATGCCCTTTTTAGGTCGTCCTGGTCTTCGTAACGCACAGTCACATCAACGACATAGACTTTCTCTTGATCCTTGATGTCCAAATCTGGTTTCTTTAAGTCTCCAATCACGTTGAAGACTGGTTTACGAAATACCGCACATCTAGCGAAGGTTTTCTCCTCCACTAGCTTTACAATTTCGTCGTGCCTTTTTATTCTTGCCGGTTTTGTATGTAAGCAATTTCCTAGGATGTGTCCGAGCGTTTCCCTCTGCATCTTACAACTCCGGCATACGGGGTCCACTTCTCATCGCGCACGTTTGAAGACTATTCTCGTGCCGAATGTGTTAGTCCTGAGCTTGAGCGCGTCTGAGTATCTAGACTAGGCTTTAGGAGCGATGGCATGAATAACCAGGAGTTTCCGACTCTGTCATTGCAGAAATCGTCCACTCCCTGGCTCTGAGACGAAAGTTGCTTCCATCTCTCTAGGTGTCCACTTCGGAATCTTGTTCTTGCGGACTCTCAATTTTCAATCAATGTTGGCCATTCAACACCGCTTGATCTCGCATATTTTTGCGATCGTTTCCTGCCCTTTATAAGTCTCTTGCACTACTACATCTTTGCTATTCAACATAGAGAAACAATTCCTTAATTTGGCGATTCATACAATATCCTTAACATTCTGCAGTCAGATTCCACCCGACCCTTTTTATGTGTAGATTATCCCATCCGTAGTGGATGGATGGAGGTGCAAAATCTGTTTGAGAATCTGCTTGATTTCGTGGTCGAGTGAATCCAGACTGCTTAGTGGCGGCGGATTCGCCACTAGGCTATGGATATACTTCGGCAGTAGGTGAGGCCTGATTAAATTAACTTTTTGATGGGGCTTAAGCTCCATCCTTTTTACATTCTCAGCTGATCTGATAATGTCACTTATCTGGGTTCGATGGAAGCCCGTCCAGGGTCCCATCGATACACCCAGATAAGTGACTAGATCTTCCAGTTCCATAGCCGGTACACTATTCCTATTAATAGTGAATTGTGGGTCCATTATATGCCACGTTTTATTTTTACAGACGATCCTGAAGGCGCCGCATTTGTCGCTTTGTGTGCTCATACTCAGACCTGTTAGGTATTTGCATAAAAGTTTAAGTTGTTTGTTCACTTCGTCTTCATTTGCTGCTAGGGGGATTGATGCTTCGTCTTCATTTGCTGCTAGGAGGATTGATGCTTCGTCTTCATTTGTTGCTAGGAGGATTGATGCTTCGTCTTCATCTGCTGCAAAGGCCAGGATTGATACGTTCTCCTCCCCGATTACGATGTCTGTTGTCATTTCGTCTAATACTTTGATGACTGGATCAATCGCCGTATTAAAAAGCAAGGGTGATAGCGGGTCTCCTTGCTTGACCCCCTTCTCAAGTTTATTGCGATACCTGCCTCACTTGTTTTAATTTTGGTTTGGCAGTTATCATACATGCCCTCGATGAATTTTGCAATTTGTATGGATACTCCCTTTTTAGCTAGACCCTTATTTATAGCTTTATGAGGAATTGTATCGAACGCTTTTGCGATATCGATAATTATCACAATTCCTCTCGATCTTTGCTTAATTGAGTTAACGGCTTCACTCAGAATGGCTACATTTTGTTTACAGCCATCCTCTTTGGTGAAGCCCTTTAACCGTTTGTTTATTTCGATAATATTTCTAAACCTGTTGTCTAGCATTGAGGAATACATCCTGCTTAATATCGATCCGATGGTTATCGGTCGCCAGGTCTTCGCTTCCGCCGTGTTTTTCCCTTGTTTCCGAATCAGGGTGGTCCGATTGATCCTCCATTGGGAGGGGTACACTTTATGGAGCATGAGGAGATTGAAGAATTTCGATAGTAGACGCAGGACCCCATTCCTGCGTAGATGAACCTTCTTTACGCCATTCACACCCGAAGCTGTGTCTGATTTCATCTTCCTCGTTTTCTCTATTAACTCCTGCACATTGATAGGTACCCAAATTGATTCCATAGGAGAAATCTCGTTTGGGTCCTCATCGAATGATGGTAGAGTTGTGGGTCCCGCTATTCCCACAAATCGCCATAGAGTCTCTTAATGTTGTCTCTATTTCGAAACTCTATTCTCTCGATAGTCGCTATTCTTTCGCCCGCAATCGCCATGTCGACTAATTTCCTGGGGCATTTATTGTATAGATCTTGGTACCTTGCATACCGTAACCTATTTTGGCGGGTACGTTCACTAACTCTGCCATTCCCGCCAGTTGTTCTTCTGGGTGCCCTTTCACCCTTGTCTTCGGTGGTCCCATCCTTGAAATTGTCGACAATTCTCTCCAAGATATTGTCGACTCTCAATGGGCCCACCTGTTCACCTTCCGCAAGGAGAATAATCTCTTCCTCCAACTCTTTCAGGGGATGGTCATCATCCAATTCGTCGGCCATTATTGCTCCCCTGAATGTGTTTTGCCAGTCTATGCTTGCTTTTAGGGCCTCGTCTACTACCTCAGGTGCTGATTCGTAAGACGAGGCGGAGCTGGAGTCTTCATCTTCCTATATATATTCCTGCCTTTGAGCAGGAAGACGCCTCCTTTTGTCGCTGATTTATGGTCTTGGACGGA
>NW_017181240.1:0-534 GCF_001652005.2 Ceratina calcarata
TTCGACGAACCGAGTAAAACGGTTCGACGATTTTCGCGTTCGACGTCCGGCCATTTATTTTAATCATTTTTCGCAGTCTTCCGGGCGCATTATGCAATTCACTTCCACTCCTTTGCTTCGGTTCGCGCGGAAACGGCTCGGATTTCAAAAGCGGCCGGAACGCGAGGGTATTGTTTAAAATATTTTTCGCCGCTGCTTTCAGATCGGCTTTCGCGTTTTATCGCGCGTGAACGCGAGAACCTTTTCACTCGTCACGGCAGGCAGGTGGAAATTCCTTTAAACGCGAGGTACGTCGGGGAAAACGGGAAACGCAAGCAAGATTATGAATTATGATTCGAAGTACGTGAATAGCTTAAAGATAACGGTTGGCAAATTCGGAAGGTAGTTCGGTAAACAAGATGAAGAAGGTTTCTTGTATTCTTTATAGGGATCTTGAGATACACACCTACACATACAGACTGTCCCAAAACTAGTTTGAGATATTGAAATGATGTTCCTGATGTGATTTTGAACAACATTTTCCTTAGCGAAAAA
>NW_017181241.1:0-534 GCF_001652005.2 Ceratina calcarata
CCTGATAATTCAAGTTATGGCAAATTTTTACTATTAAAAGAAATCTGTACCTGAAGTATAATTCGTTAAACTGTTTAAACAATTCTGTAACTGACCTAATTTCATCAAATTGAAAATGCTAGAAATCCTGAGTCATAAAATAGAATCCTAGCATGAATGAAACGAAGCCTATGTTTGCTAGGCAATAAACATCAGGTGTAAAAAAAAATGAAACCATTGGGAACAGGATTTTCACTGAGAAGATCTCTGGCATTTCACGATGTTGAGATTAAAACAAAATCCAGGTCCCAGTTTCTAATTGGTAGAAAGCACCAGCTGATTTGTTACAAATTTTTCTCGTCCTGCTCGACTGGTCAATGAAAAATACTAACAGTGAAAATACGATCTGATCTTCTTTATTTATGTCTAGTCTGATAACATTGAATTACTTAATGGAAAGTTACTTAGTGTAAAAGGATATTTCTCATGGCTCAGTTGATCTCTTATCTATTATAGTAATCAGTGTCTAATAATACATATTTTATTATGTAATAT
>NW_017181242.1:0-534 GCF_001652005.2 Ceratina calcarata
TACGGTTTTTAGGTTAGGTAACTAAACCAAATGACTCGTCAATTAATATAAATAATTTAAACGTTACTTAATAATTCATGCAAATCCTGAATATTCTGTCATGGCGACGTCTGGTTGGAAAATAATTAATCGTTCGATTAAAGCGTAGAGGCAATTAAGCGCCATCTTCTTTTTCTCATTCCAATTAGCTATTAGGCCAGGGAAGACGAATGGGCGACGAGCCGGCGAACATCGCCGGTTGTTTTATAAAGCCATTATTGCCGGCTTAAGTGAATACGTAAGCAGGGGCGATTGATCAAAGAGCGGAGTGTTTCGGCCTTGTACCCAGGTCCGCGGGACTAATAAATAAGACGTACGCGAGCTTAACGATTCCGATCCGCCGTTCGCTCTCGCGTACAACATCATGCGAGGCCGTTCCTGTATTATACAGGGCATCCCAGAAACAGTGTCAGTCTCAAGAATGGATAATTCTGAGCAACAACTTCTTTTGGTAGAATTCAAAGCCAAGTATAATTCTCGAATTATTAACAAAAA
>NW_017181243.1:0-534 GCF_001652005.2 Ceratina calcarata
AAAAAATCATTCAATCGAATCTGGTGGTGATTCAAATTCCGGTGTTATCGGACAAGGAAATCGATATTCATTGCGCGGACCAGGCGAAGGTAAAAATCCCTTAGGAACGGTTAATCGGTTGATTGGTTCGCGTAGGAGCTCGCACCTATAGGAAAGGTTTCCTCATCGGTTTCTTCGTTACCGGAATCGATGAACGCTGACCTTCGACTGATCACTCCATTTCCAACTGCAGCCTGCCCCCCCCCACTTCCCCCTCTCCCCCGTTCCTTTTTATTTCCTTTCTTCCTGTTTCCTATCCGGAATTTCCTTTGACATCGACTCCCCTGTTCTTCTATTAGCAGACATAATTCCCTCTGTTGCTTTCAGCAACGAACGTTGGTGGAACTCGCTTTGTGCCGGTCGCGTTTACATGGGAAAATGGAAAGAAAAGCTTTCGAAGAAAAATAGTCGGATAATGCTTTTATAAACTGAAAATTGGTTCACTTCGCAGCCTCGAGTTTGTCCACCGTCTACGAAATATTCCCGATATCCGTA
>NW_017181244.1:0-534 GCF_001652005.2 Ceratina calcarata
ATTATTCCGGACGATATTAAAATTAAATCAGAGAGACGGTTTGAAAATTAACTTGGTACTTTTTTAAACACTTATTTTCGATTTATTTCTACTTATTCGATATTGCACTTAGTCGCAATTTCGATTTATTTCATTCTATCCCATTTTGGTGTTGGAAATACTTCTGATTTATTTCTATTAATTCCGTTTAGACACAGAATATTTCTGAGAACTATTTTATTAAACATAACCTATTGCCGGGCTGAGGTACCGAAGGGAAGGTGGAGTCAGAACAGTGCCTCCCCACTACCGACGCGTCTATATTAAGCGACGTCGCTCACGAGGCGAGGCAATTCTCTCGCGAACCGTTCAACTAATCGGATCATTCATTGTACTCCTTCGAGGATAGCTATTGCATATACGCACTCTTGACAGAATTAAACTTGATTTAAGATTATTTCGTAATACTTCCTGTAATCATATTTCGGGATTATGAATAAACCACTCAGTGTTAAACATTAAATGACTTTATTTAATTTATTGTGAATTGTTCGT
>NW_017181245.1:0-534 GCF_001652005.2 Ceratina calcarata
AATACTTCGGCTATTCGAATTGTATGCTTCTTTGAGCATCGACGGTAAGAGGGTATTGTGTGAGGGACTGTACTAACAATCAGGGAGAACAAGGGAGCCCCGACTGTCTACGATTGCATCGACACTGCGGAGGCGAATGTCTCCGCTGACTATCGTTCCACCGACAACGATGCAATCGAAGGCACCGATCGATGTTTCCTGCGAGCCTGCTAAAGACATAACGTTCCCGTGTTTACGATAGTCGCGGCCGCGACGATAATTCGCTCGGTAAGGGCGTACTTGTACCTGCGTAAACCGTGTCACAAGAAAAATCGTTCACCACGCCCTACAAACAGATCACGCGTTCACTGTAACCACGATCTGTCTTACTTCTCACGTTCCAATCCTCTGCAAAATGCAGTTTTTTATACAACAGAAGCAACGCTTTTACAAAATATATACAGTGACCCCCATTAATATTCGAACACGCTTCGAAATAGAATAACTTTTTTAATAATAGATTAAACATCTTCGTTTTCTGTGGGACATTAGGAC
>NW_017181246.1:0-534 GCF_001652005.2 Ceratina calcarata
CATGACACAACAACAATAAATCCAGGAACATACCGCGAGGAACCCGAAGTAGACACAGAAACCCGAACAGGAAAATAGGAAAACGAAACGACGCGAGCAAAGGAAACGGGAACGGAATCGGGAGCAGGAACCGATAAAGCATATCCGAAAACAATGAAACATAATAAAATACAAAATAAGACACAGCAAACATTTATTTCTCAAACCAAAATAAAAATAATACGAGAAACACACACGATAAATAGAATACAAAATCAAAAATACGATAAATAAAATACAAAACTAAAACTACGATAAATAAAATACAAAATTAAAAATACGAGAAACACACACGTTAAATAAAATACAAAATTTAAAAAACGAACAATAAATACAAATAGAAAAACACAAAACACGACACGCAGAAACCACATAAACATAAATACATAATAAACATCCCCACTTCTCCACCCTCTCAATCGGACAAAGGCGATGGCGCCGGCGACGATGGCGGCGACGGCGACGAAGGCGGCGACGATGACGACGAAGACGACG
>NW_017181247.1:0-534 GCF_001652005.2 Ceratina calcarata
ATATAAAATATACAAAGACATGTATAAATTGATCTAATGTGACTGGAACTCGTGTTGTTTTATTAGAATTGCAATTAAAATAGGATACGCTGTAGGCGCGCTCGATGGGCTGTTAAAGTCGAGGCGTGAAACTTGTTACGACGACACGGCCATTACACGCCGGCGAGTTTAACGCTTAAATGTTTAATTGCACCCCATGGCGGTGTGCTAATTGCACGCGTATCGCCGGCACGGCTACGATCAGCCGGAAGTTTTCCGCGTTGTCGGCTTAATAATCGGTTTTTCGCGTCGCGTGCCGCGCCGCCCCTTCTCTCCGTGGCAATTTCCGGGTACACGCGAGCAACGTGAACCCTTTTAAACCGGAATTAACCATTGGGACACCGATCAGCGAATTACCGCCCTCATAACTTCGCTCTAAATTCCATTCCCATTAATTCGTCTAATTATGCGATACAATTTGCGTCTCATTGTTTTACTTGGGGACGTGCGCACTCGGCTGTTTATAAAGTGATGGCAGCTATGATTAAGGATGTA
>NW_017181248.1:0-534 GCF_001652005.2 Ceratina calcarata
CGTTTAATCAGTTCCAGAGAAATGTTGCATGTAATTTAACGCGTTTTCCTCAATAATACTTTGTGGCCACCGTAAACGGCCTTGTCATTAGCGTACAGACCGAAGTAGAATAAACAGGATTTTTCTCGATGTTCCGATTTAATGAGCTCAGAATATCCACGCGACGCAGCGGCGTTTGGTTTTCCTTTTGCCGATGGAAAAAACGAAATTATCGCGATCAGGCGCGTCACGGGACGCGGAGTCGCGTTGGCTCGCTGCGAGCTCCTCCCTCGGGGACGAAGGAGCTTTTTCAGAACCGGTAGCAGATACGCGACGCGATAACGAACGTAGTTTGCCATGTTTTTTGCGTGTCGCGGTGTTATGCAAGGATTGGCTGGGTAGCTCGTTCGAACCTCCTGCCGATATTTCTTCAACCCTTTCCTCGCTTTCTTCTGCCATCGTTTATTCCAGACAACGAGCAAATATTTTTTAGAGGTAAACTTGTAATTTTTCGATGCCTCAGTGATACTTCGTTCTAGAATTTATCAAGACTTT
>NW_017181249.1:0-534 GCF_001652005.2 Ceratina calcarata
AGATATAAATGATGCATATTTAAATTTGCTTCTAAATCACGTTTTCCAACTGTGACAGCACGAATGCTTTATTTCTGTAGTGTATTTATAAGTGTTTTGGAAAAATTGTTTGATAGCAATTACCTAAGTCACAGAATCTCGTCACCCTGAATTCCTTGCTGCTTCCAAGATCTCCGGGTGCGTGTTCCGGAAGAGGTAGTCCTCATTTTCCCGACCGTTGACTTTCGATAGTCTCACGGGGTATCGCCTTCTCCGAGACAACCGGCAGACAAGGACAAGCTGCCATCGTCCCCGTCGATCGGCAGGAATTGCACCGATGCGACGAGGTCGTGAAATTTTAGTGTCGCGAATCTTCGAACTGTTCTTCCCCTACCCTCGTATTTCTCACCCCCTGCTTTCTTTGATCTCATCTCTTCTACCCTTTAAACCATTTCTAGAGAATTATGAGAATCTTTATACGTAAAATCGGAAAAGCTTTTAATTCACCCTGCAACAATAATTAATTCAAATTCAATACTCATAAAAGAATATTGG
>NW_017181250.1:0-4413 GCF_001652005.2 Ceratina calcarata
CGGAAATCGGCCTCTAAAGAGAGGAGCATCGGTCACAGGTTAGGGTTGGCGTTGGCTGCGCCATTTGATGTCCGTGGCTTGGGAATATCCAAGCTGAGAACAAGTAATTTGAAATAAAACAGAATAAAGTACAAGTGCAACATAAAACAGGGAATCAAGAGCCAAAAAAGGTTGAAAGTGGAGCTTAAGAAGTAGAAAATAGGGTTAAGTAAGGAAGTGATCGTTTTGGCGGGAAACATCGCGTACGTGCGTTCTGCGCAAGCGCGGCAGTATAGGAGCAGAGGGCGCTAAGAAGCCAAAAGACGCCTGTGATACCATCTAGCGGATACGGAAGAGGACCTTGCCAGGGTAATAAACACGCCACCTAGAGGGAACAGCAATAAGTAGAACTGACAAACAGCGATAGGTAGCAGGAAACAGCGTCCTAGGGATTTTGTCACGGAGCCGACCACTTTGGACGGTAAAAAGAAAAGTAAGAAAATTAAGTAAACAGGTAACAAATACTGGCTTGGTCTGCCGACCTGCGACTCTGTCTGCTTATCCATAATAAAGAGCAACGACTTGCAAAAAGTCAGGAGCGTCAGCTCTCAAACGTATGGCGTTAATCGCCTAATTTTTGGTATTCACCATCTGGTGACACCCTATATTGCCACTACTGGTCAACAGTCGGTAACGGTAGCTGGTTACAATATACAAAACTTGTCGTGCTCTGCAAGCAACCTTCTTTATCGACGATCGATAAAGATGTTGTACCGAGTTCTACCTGACCATTACGAGGTAATAGGTGCGTACCGAGGAGTAGTATCATCAATCGGTCAACGGGGTTGGTTCTGTCATACCTGAGAACGTTAAAAGAGATCAATAGTAGCAGATGGTATAAGATAAACGCACAGAGAACAGAGGGAGTGTACACAATAAGACAAAAGGCGACTTGCTCATCTAGAAATATATATAAAGGAACAACATGTAATCTGTATACCTTAACAAGGAAATAAACAAGAGAATTAACCTATGAATATTATAACTGGTCCCTTTCATCCTCTTGTATATTCTAGTACATTAAAACAAAAAGTCAGCTAAATTACCTACAGCGGAAATGGACACAATATCCACAGTCGGTAAGTCAGCGAGATACCAGGGAAGAGCTTCGTAAGGTAAGTGTGAAAGCCTCAATCGATAAAACGGTACACACATCAGCTCATGGGCAATTGTACAGACCAACAATCGCGGACGGCCAGGGTAAACTAGAGTAACTAGAGGTAGAACCAACCGACATAATAATAAAGGAATCCAAGATCAACGTATCAACTTCTACGTAAAAGGAACCCAAGATCAATGACGGTAAAGAAATAAGACAAAAGGTAACAAGACCACAGCCCCTGTCGATAAACTCGAAATGAAGGACTTAAAGAGAATTGGGAGTGTGCTTTAACTGCCGGCTGGCGTGTCGTCGGCTGGGATGTAACACCCGCGGAATTGGCTCGCTCCAGTGGCTTGAGTAACCCCGCGGTTATCCCAGTTGGGGGGTGCGAAAAACCAGGATGAGGACTTGGAGCCACCACTCATGGGTGGGGGAGACTCGTCGAAGTTCCGTCCGGCCGGCAGGATTGTGCATATGCCACCAACAGATACAGTACCAGCAATTGATCCCCTGAAACGGAACAATCGCAGAAGGAATGGTAAACCTCCTCTCTTATCCACAGGCGATAAAGCGGAAAAACAAAAGTAGGGTTAGAAAGCGAGGGACAACGTATCGACTTGAGAAGGACATAACAACTGTGGAAACGAGGAACAACGTAGGGAAATAAAGGGAATCACGGAGCCGATGGAATGCTAGCGAGGGAACTGGCCAGGGTATACAATACAAGGCAAAATGAAAAGAGGGCGCCAGGCCGGTAATTGAACAAAGCCAGAATAGGTCACCATACAAGAAAGACAACAGTTATAAGCCAAATGAGAAATAACCTAAAAAGAAGGGTTAAGAGGGAAATGCCGGGAGGCTCTCGGGTCGTGGGCCGGCATGCCGTCGGTTGGGATATAACACCCGCGGAATTGGCTCGCCTTGGCGGCTTGCGTAACCTCGCGGTTATCCCGGCTGGGCGGTGCGAAAAATCGGGATGTAGACCTGGAGCCCCGACTCAAGAGTGGGCTACTAGTTGAAGTTCCGACCGGTTCGGGAGACGGGAGTTGCTCCCTACAGGGCAATGTCAGTAGCCAGGAGTCGCAACTCGGGTGGGACTAAATGCCTCTAGAGAATAGGGGGCGTGCAGGCGCCTCGCCGTCGGGAATCCATCTTTCGGTGGCAATCCCGGCAGAGCGGGGTGTTGAAATCCGGGATAGAAGCCTGTTTCCCGCACATCGGGGGGAATCGGCCGAAGTCGCGGCCGTGCGCTCCAGCTTGGGAGGCGTATAGGCCCGCCACTAAATGCAAGGCTGTAGAACAGCCGATAAAAGAAATACACAAATAAAAAGAAAAACAGAGGAATGCAGCTGGATATGCAACGCTGCGCCCCTGTGAGTCGACTCGGAGCGAGTCGACAATGGGCACAGGGGCTTCGTCGTAGGCTTGGCAGAAGGAGGTCATTCCCTAGGGGTAATTTGTTTGTAGATTCACCGTATCCCTACGAAGTGCTTCCATACATCCATATTCCCTCCCCAAGAGGAGTTTTGGGAAGGGGACGTTGTCGGCGCTCTGCTCCCTGGGAATCCATCAAAGTTACAGGTGGCAACCACGGGGGAGTGGAGTGTAAAATCTCCGATGTAGGCTTGCGATCCGCACCACGCGGGTAACTCGCTGAAGTCGTGACCGCCCGTTTCCCCGAGAAGCTCCCTCCACCCTTTCTTCTTCATTTCGGGGACCGCGACCTTCTCTCTCTATACTTCAACCGCCGTTCTCTTCAACCGCCTTTTCCCACTTGACTAGATTTAGCCTTCTATCGGTCCCCACTGTCAATCTCGGCTGCACGGCGCCTAGCGTGGAGGCGGGTTCACTTCCTCTGGCTCCCTCCTATCCACCCTACTCCGGCTCTGCTTGCCGGGAATCCACCACCTAATGGGTGGCAACCCCGGGGAGAGGAGACGATTTCTCTCAAAGCTAATATAACCCCAAACCTCGAGGGACTTCGACTTCGGGAGGCCCGGCAGCCGTGAACTATCACATCGCGGGGGTAAAATCACGCGAGGATAACAGAAACTCTCTGATGTCCTCTCTGTTCCTTCGTTCCCAAGGACATCGGAGAATCATGGACAAAACGAATGAGGCCGCTCTCGTCCAAGGTCGTAAATTGAAAAGTTAGACTCCAGTTCGTCGTATTTTGTTGAGGCGATTGACTGTAGATAGCTGCCAAGCCGTAGGAGAGAAGTCGCGGCCGTGCGCTCCAGCTTGGGAGGCGTATAGGCCCGCCACTAAATGCAAGGCTGTAGAACAGCCGATAAAAGAAATACACAAATAAAAAGAAAAACAGAGGAATGCAGCTGGATATGCAACGCTGCGCCCCTGTGAGTCGACTCGGAGCGAGTCGACAATGGGCACAGGGGCTTCGTCGTAGGCTTGGCAGAAGGAGGTCATTCCCTAGGGGTAATTTGTTTGTAGATTCACCGTATCCCTACGAAGTGCTTCCATACATCCATATTCCCTCCCCAAGAGGAGTTTTGGGAAGGGGACGTTGTCGGCGCTCTGCTCCCTGGGAATCCATCAAAGTTACAGGTGGCAACCACGGGGGAGTGGAGTGTAAAATCTCCGATGTAGGCTTGCGATCCGCACCACGCGGGTAACTCGCTGAAGTCGTGACCGCCCGTTTCCCCGAGAAGCTCCCTCCACCCTTTCTTCTTCATTTCGGGGACCGCGACCTTCTCTCTCTATACTTCAACCGCCGTTCTCTTCAACCGCCTTTTCCCACTTGACTAGATTTAGCCTTCTATCGGTCCCCACTGTCAATCTCGGCTGCACGGCGCCTAGCGTGGAGGCGGGTTCACTTCCTCTGGCTCCCTCCTATCCACCCTACTCCGGCTCTGCTTGCCGGGAATCCACCACCTAATGGGTGGCAACCCCGGGGAGAGGAGACGATTTCTCTCAAAGCTAATATAACCCCAAACCTCGAGGGACTTCGACTTCGGGAGGCCCGGCAGCCGTGAACTATCACATCGCGGGGGTAAAATCACGCGAGGATAACAGAAACTCTCTGATGTCCTCTCTGTTCCTTCGTTCCCAAGGACATCGGAGAATCATGGACAAAACGAATGAGGCCGCTCTCGTCCAAGGTCGTAAATTGAAAAGTTAGACTCCAGTTCGTCGTATTTTGTTGAGGCGATTGACTGTAGATAGCTGCCAAGCCGTAGGAGGGGGGAAGTCCGGACCCGGGTGTTTGCCGACGTCCGACACGAGACCCGAAAGGTCACCGTAGGCTTTCCCCA
>NW_017181250.1:6007-10145 GCF_001652005.2 Ceratina calcarata
TATACAGGGTGTCCCAGGACTAGTGGTACATATTTTAATGGGAGGTTCCTGAGGTGATTTTAAACAACTTTTTCCTTTGCGAAAAAGTTGTCCGAGGCGTGGTTATTGAGTTATTAACAAAAATCCCCGACCAATCAGAGCGCGAGTATACATGGCGGGCAGGAGCGCGGCAACCGCCTCGTGCATTGCCGCGCCCGTATGTCGCGCTCACGACGAGAGTACAGGTTGGAACAAAAGTTTCATGCAAAAAGAAACTAAGAAATTGATGAAATATTACAGAAAACAAAGCAATTAGTCGTTAGTCACGTTCGCTCAATAAATGTAACATACTGAATGAAATAACTAACAACTTTATAAATTACACAGTATGTAAAGCATAAAAAATGGGAAAATAATGAGAGTTAGACTTACTTCTTGGTTGGTAGGTGCACCTGCTCGTAGAAGAACGTCAATGGGTCAATGGGTCGACCTTCGACACTCGAAGATAGGACACATGGCTCGCAGCAGCTGATGCTTGGAGTAAGTCAGTGACCTGCACCCGATGGTTTTTTCCTTATCATCACGATCATTGTCACTTTCCCACTGGCAAATTTTCACAAAACAAAAATTGTCACTTTTACACTTTCCAAATTCACTGCCACTTTACATTTTACAAATCCACTGTCACATTGCACTTTGCAATTGAAAATTTGCATACACGTTTTCATTTTAATTCTTAGCTCCGATCGGAATACTGTTCGCGGAACAATTCCACTGCCGCTCTCGGATTATAACTCACTTACGCGTAAATAACGAACATATTAAAATATTCCGTGGTCGTTAAGGCACGCACCGTTCTGTTTAATAACGCAAGGCGAAGCCAACTGATCGCTCGCTCGAAGATTTTCTTCCAGGAAATCTTTCCTCACTCGGGGGACAAGCAGGATGTGTACGACAAAAGGCAATTCGGCCTTGGCATCTGGTAAGTGTAAGTCTGAGAACTGTTTCTTGTCATCGGTTCGAGTGTTCTGCACGTGAAGAATTTTTAAGGACGACAAAGAAACGAAGGTCGGGTTTAGCTGAAAAATACAAACACATTTTCTGCAACGAACTTGTCCCCCGAGTGGGGAAAGATTTCCTGGAAGAAAATCTTCGAGCGAGCGATCAGTTGGCTTCGCCTTACGTTACTAAACAGAACGGTGCGTGCCTAATATAACAAAAGTAAGCGTACCATTCTATCAGGAATTGTTAATAGAATATAATCCTAAAGCTGATGTATTAATTAATAAGTATATGTTGCGTATACACTGAAACAATATACAGTTCAGTTCTTATTGAGTAATATACCGTTCACGGCACTAGAATATTGTGCTGCAAGTTTACATTGATTTCATGATTTTCCAGATTTGTGTACATTGTGTGTTTCCCCTTCCACCACTATTTTTCATGTAGTAGCAGTAGTGGGGCGTATAGTGAGGATTATTGTTGAAGATCACTCATTTTTGCAGGAGCTGATGTAGAATCTGACAATACGTATTCAGTGGAAGAGGGAAAAGCGTAGGAATCACATACGTGAGAACTTGATTACCCTCCTCACCGTAATTTATAACTACAAGCACACCCTCTTCGATAAAGAATGAATTAGCTGATGCGGAATTACCGAATAACAAACTCCGAAAAAAGAAGTACACCTGATATTATAAAAACTTTAGAAACACTACTATCCAAATTAATCAGAAGAACACCGTGCTCGCTTAACAATTGATAATTTACATATCTAGTCTAACTCACAGATAAATATAATAGAATTATGATTCACATTAATGGGGAATAGATAAGAGAGCAAAAAAGGCGCTTAATAAAGTTAGTATCAAATAACTTGTTAGGGGATAGGTGGCCCCTAACGGGTTCGGAATCGAGGTACTAACGCGAAATAAACCGGACACGTGAATTGCACTTTTTAACGCTTTTTTATTTTGAACCAAGTTTACTTGGGACGTCGGACTTCAGGCCTGGTATCCGGAATTGCCGGGGAATGCTGCTTCCCGACTGTCGTCGGATGAGGAGGCGCCGTCCGTGTTCGTCCTCGCCTGTGTCCTTCGTCGATTCAAATCCTTAACGTCTTCGACGTTCTGTATTCCTGAAATGGTGAAAATGCGAATTAAATGAGTGTTACGTCGCACTTTAATCTCGTGCGGAACGAATCGCCGCTTCTGGGCAGAACTCTGCGCAATGGACTGTATTATTTTCTCGATCTATGCAGCGGCTTCATCAGCAAGTCCCTTGCCGTGAAACGGAGCAGAATCAAGCTCAATGTTCGTCTCTCCACACCGCGTAACTGGTGGAAGCTCGTAGCAACGAGCTTCGAGACTCGACCTTATAGGGCGCGATGTAACTTACCGCACCAGGACGGCCTCGAGGATGACGAACTGCAGCAGTGCGTTTAACGCAACGTGCTGCCCAAGCCGTCAGCCGTTCCTAATTAACTTTTAGAGGTGGCCTAAGACGGTGGATTCAGTCTTCAGTCGACCTATGAACCCGAGTTGGACGCAACTCCGAAATGTCCAGCTACTGGTACAAATCGTGGCTCTTATTCGTTTCACCGCGAACTTCTCCGTGGCCGCTATTTCCTTTAATCGAGGTTCCTCCTAGCTGGGAACTTGTACGTCTTGCCGAACCGGCTATGCACTACGTCTTCTAACGAGTCTAACGACTTTATCGCGATGTTCATACCGTGATAATTCGTCGTTGACTCAGGCGGAATCGGCGGTCTAACGCGCGGACACCGACCTCGGCGCATGGCGTAGAAAAGTCGCGCCTATCCGCTCTCTCACTCGCGCTTATTCCTTTTCCCACTCTGCATGTTCAAAATTTGAATTCTCTGATCCGTTGACGGTCGGGCGTTGACGTCGATCGCGTATAGACAACGATCCTCCGTTCCATTTTTTGCCGCGAACCGGCGCGTGTCGCGATAAACACTCTCGCTCCGGAGGTCGTCGAATACCGATTTGTCTATATGTCATTTTCCTCGCGGTTAGCTCTATTCATACCTTCGGAGAAAAAACCTCAATCCGAAGGCCGCGCAAAATAACTGAACCACGAATCGAATTTATTAAACTAATTTACGATTTTTAAACATAACTAATCAAATGACACAGGCAATTAAACAACAAATCACTGAATCAACTATTATGATAAGAAACAAAAACCCACCCGACAAATTGTGGCGAGTCTGTGTTCACACGATCCATGGCAAGGCACTTCCGGATAAGATGTCGGAGTTCGTGTATTCTTCATTATTACTTTCCAATATAATTGTATCAGTTTATATCGTTTATTAAATATATATATATTACATAATCAACCTAATATTATGTGTTATTTAATGCATAACGGCCACAAATGGTAGCAGAGCGTGGTTGTGGTGATGTTAATAGAATAAAATTAAATTGAGAAAGAGAGGTTAGTGGAAGCACGTGGTGAATACTGGTGAAGGTGCAGAAGAAAGGAAAATTAGTTAGAATAAATAGAAGAATAGTTAGAGTAAAAAGAAATGGATAGCACCATGATGCAAATGGGTAAAATAGAGCCTTTAACAAACAAAAATTACCACGTGTGGGCCCTAAAAGTAGGTGCAGCTCTTAGAAGCCGTAAACTATTCAAAGCCGTCATAGAAAACGAGGAACCGCCTGCTGGCGGTATTGTAGATTCACAGCAAAGTAAAGATCGCATAGCCTGGGAAGCAAAAAATGATGAAGCGTTCAGTATCATTATGTTAACGCTGTCTGAGGAGCATGCGGGATTATTTTTGGGTGAAACCAAGGCGATGAAGGTATGGAATGATTTAAAAAATATGTATATGGGTCAAGCCGAAGACCAAGTAATAGATATAGGCTTAGAATTACGAAATATTAGAATGGGAAATGACGGGACAGTTATAGATTATACAGGGTGTGAACCTACTAGTGGGCAATATTTTAAGGACGTGATCTTTGGTCGAAAATAAGTCGAAAGTCAAGAGAGAAAGAATTGCGTTTAGGGCTTCGTTAATTAGTTATTAACATTTAAAAATTCGATGTTTTTGCCCCTAAAATTGACAATCCGCCTTGCATCGACGGACGTTTTCGGCATACGCTCAGCTGATCACCGCCGATCGATG
>NW_017181250.1:12337-13905 GCF_001652005.2 Ceratina calcarata
ATGTGAAAACCGCGAAAGGTCCATTAAACCTGATTCATGTAGATTTATGCGGACCAATGAAAACAAAATCTCTTAGTGGTAGCCGATACATGTTTGTACTCATTGATGACTTTAGCAGATATATATGTGTATATTTTCTGAAAACCAAAGATGAGACATGTAGTAAATTTAAGGAATATATGAATAGATATGAAAATATGTTTAACAAAAGAATATTAGCGGTAAGATCAGACAATGGTACGGAGTTTACTAATAATGAATTCCGGACATTATTAAATGAGAAAGGGATAAGACATGAGAAAACTGTACCTTACAATCCGGAAAGTAACGGAATTGCTGAAAGAGCAAATAGAACATTACTTGATAAGGCTAGAACGATGCTGCTAGATAGTGGCCTGCCAGGGAAGTTTTGGGCAGAGGCGGTGGCTACAGCAGCGTATGTTATAAATAGAGGTCCCGTGAAGGGAGCTAATGTAACGCCGATAGAGATGTGGGAAGAGAAAAAACCAACAGTATCACATGTCAAAGTATTTGGCTGTACAGCATACTACTATATACCCAAGAGTCATAGAAGTAAATTTGAGCCTATATCGAAGAAAGGAATATTTGTTGGGTATTCGGAAGACAGTAGAGCATACAGAATATATGACAAAGAAACAGGGAAAGTACAAGCAGCACGATCAGTTAAATTTAATGAGAACGTCATGGGATCTAAACTTTTGAGAACGGATGAGGAACAAGATGATCTCAATAATATTATTTATATAGGAGGAAGAAATGATACTATAGAAGAAGAACTTACTACGACAAATAATGAAGATCAGGAAGAAGAACAGAATAGAAAAGATGATTACGAAGAACAAAGGAACGATAGAATAGAGGAAGGAGAGACTATACCAGAGACAGATGAAGGTCAAGAAAGTAGAAAGCGTGGACGTAAACAAGGTAAAACAAACCAAGACTTACGAGAAGAACACGAAGAACGATTAAGAGAAAGAGAGAAACGTCTAAGAGAAGAGAAAGTGAGACGATCGAATAGATTGCAAGAAAGAGTGGAACAAACGAACTATATTAATACAAAAGACGCAGAACTACCGAATAACTATATAGAAGCAATAAAGTCGAAGGATTCGCAAAACTGGAAAGAAGCTATGATAAAAGAACTTAACACAATGAAACAGCTTGGTGTGTGGAAGTTAATACCACGACAAAAAGGGATAAAAACAGTAAAAAGTCGCTGGGTTTACAGTAGAAAACAAGCTCCGGAAGGCGATACAAAATGCAAAGCAAGACTAGTAGCCGTAGGATGCAACCAAAAATTGGGTGTAAACTACGAGGAATCATTCGCACCAGTCATACGTTTAGAAACTGTAAGAATCATGTTAGCATTAGCAGCAATTTATAAAATGAAAGTTAAACAATTTGATGTGAAATCAGCATATCTCTATGGGGACCTAAAAGAGAAGGTGTACATGGAACAACCACCAGGGTTTGCAACAGGAAACTATATGGTATGCGAACTACAAAAAAGCATATATGGGTTGCCTCAGTCCGGTCGTTATTGGAAC
>NW_017181251.1:0-534 GCF_001652005.2 Ceratina calcarata
ATAAAATATTTACAACACGTAAAATGAAAAACGCAATATTCATGCATGAATTATTCATGAATTTATGAATTGTATTTATTTATTTAATTTTTTGTATTTATTTACGAATTGTATTTATTTATGAATTGTTGCATGTATAAAATATGAACTTACCGAATAACCAAGAAATGTTCATCATATCTTCCTCCCACTCAAATAATTCGGAGAGGTACTGCCGATACTCCCGCCAAAATTCTCGTACATCTTCCATGTAACTCACGCAAAGGATGGAGCCCATTCTCGGCCGGGCTCACCACTAAACAAAGAAATTACAATATTATTAATGTTAATAATAATAAGAAGAAAGGAAGAAAATAATAATAGTAATAGAAATAGAATAGATAGGAAGGAGTAAAAGTATATAAAAAAAATAATAAATACAAAAGAAATGATAATATAATGTACTTACAAGCATTACCAGAGCTTCTTCCCTCGGTAGATCGAACAAATTCTGCATTTTGTTTCCTCTGAACGTTCTCGCAGTTATAATGAGCA
>NW_017181252.1:0-534 GCF_001652005.2 Ceratina calcarata
CGAGATATTGGACAAAAATTCAGTTTTTATATTTGGAAGATTCGCTTCTTTTGGCGTTGAAAGATGCAGCCACCCAAAATGATTTTTGCAAAATTCGCTTCGTGGGCCGCAAAAATAAGTTTGCATGCCGTCAATTGGACAGCGCTGTTACACATCGCTGTGTCAGTGCATTCGTCAGGATTTGAAATCTGAAGCTGAGATCAAAATTCGAGATACTTAACTCTCAAACTGTCAATGTTTAGCAGACGAGAAATATTTATAGTATTTATGCTGATAAATGTAAATTTAATTTTTGCATGTGTGGATGCCAAGTGCGTTAAGAATTGAATAGATTTTGACATACGGGTAACGTAGAATACGGAACGAAGTTCGAATCCCCGCGGTGACACAAAGCAGGTCGGGAATCGTTTTGGCTAGCTCACTTCTCACGTGGTTACGTCTGACTCGAAAGTATAAACAGTATTAAATCCGGCACAAATGAAGACTATGAACAATGTTCTACGATTATAATTTCTAGAAGTATTATTTGATACA
>NW_017181253.1:0-534 GCF_001652005.2 Ceratina calcarata
AACACGCCGTGAAACCCGCGAGAACGCGCGAAAATCGATAATGTCCTCGTATTCCGTGGAATTGATCAATGGGCAAGTACTGATCACCTCCATTTCTTGTATAAGATAAACAATTCAATTTTAAGTACGTACGATTAATCATTTTTGTCAATTGTCAACCAAATAATTATCTAACTAATCGAATTGAATTCTGAACAAAATGGAATATCGTCAGACCGTTTGAATGGGCGCGAATTATCGTACGTCCCTGAGAGCGTGGTTGCACGTTGGATTACGTCGCCGCGTCTCGGGGCAAGTCATTCATAAAAATAACGCGACGTACGCGGCTTACTACTACTACGTACGCTCGCGTACATTCATTCGCGTATGTACCGCAAGGATGCCAGATTGAGGACGGCAGCCACCGAGAATCAGCCCCTCCACTTACGTACACTATCGCACCGTATCCGTGTGTTGCGAACTCGGCTCAACTTCGGTTTAGTAGAGAGAGAAGGCGAAACATCAGTCCGTCGCTCTTGCTCCTGACACGTTAAA
>NW_017181254.1:0-534 GCF_001652005.2 Ceratina calcarata
TGGTTTTAAATATTTTTTAGGGTTCGTCGTGTAGATGGCAGATGTTAGCAACAAACGTTGGACGAGACTAAACAATTAATTTCTACCGTTCGCAAGGACAATCGTCCGTACACGTTCGCCGTGATGAGGGGGGAGCCAGACGAGAGGAAAAAGTGCTCGGGGTTCTTGTCCCGTTGATTTTTGGTGTAGTAAATTGCCCTCGTTATTGAGGCCATCGTTCAAAGGAGCCTTCGGCCGGATAAAGAACCGACTGGCAAGGTGGAAAGAAGGGGCGGAAGACAAAGGGGTTCGGAGCCGGGTGTGGCGGGGGCAGGAAAAAAGAAAATCGGAAGCGGGACGCGCGAGTCAGCAGAAACACGGCACGTTTTGTTGCTCGAAGGTGGAGGCAAAAAGTGAAGCTTCCGAAACAAAGGGTTTAACCGTCACATGTTTTTCCTCGTTAAGCTGGCACCACTTAGGCAAATTGCTTAATTAACTCATCTAATTATACGGGGAGTTCCGCAGTCCTAAAGGCCAAACCCAGTCCCCCCCTCC
>NW_017181255.1:0-534 GCF_001652005.2 Ceratina calcarata
CAGGCAGAAAGGTATCATGTTCGCCTTATCGCAAACTGCGGTTAGCCCAGGCTGCAAGGAGATCGGCCCCTTTTTCCGTCCTATGCAGAACTCTGGTTCTCGTCGAAATACATCTTCGTCGGGTGTTTCGAAGCGGATATAATGTGTTGTTCATACATTTGTAATATACAAGTCGACTTATATGCGCGTAAGTCGAAGATACCTAGAAAGGGACTATAAATGTATCCTCAAATATACCCCCGAAATCCACATTCAAGGATGATTTTCGTGTTGTTTCCGTCGAAATACGTAGAATAATCTCCGTCAGATGTTTCGAAGCAGAATTCATGTGTTGTTCTTACATGTGTAGTATACAAATCGACTTATATGCGCCTAAGCCTCGCCCTCGCAATATAAGTCCTTTAATAACCGTCGTCCACGGAATGGAATTAAAAGCATTTTTTATATGTATACTGATTGCAATGGCGACGTGCCCCTTAACAATCTGGTTTTTTATCTGTTTCTTGACTCTTTCAATTGCGTCCAAAGTACTGT
>NW_017181256.1:0-534 GCF_001652005.2 Ceratina calcarata
ATTTTAATTAGAATTTCCATAATTAGACGAAACTTCATACCAGCCATGTGTGCTTCAATCAGAATCTAAAACAGAAAGGTATTTGATTAATTTCCTGCGTTTTAGGGCTTTTGCATGTACCATTGCCAATCGATTCAGTTGTGGGCATTCGACTTTTAATAATGAAATCGGGTAAACAGGCAGGTTTTGCGTACAAAAGACTGGGAGTGATGAACTCCATGAATGACGAACACTTACATTTAATCGTCCCTGTAATCGCCAGGAAGTCCAGCCTACCAGCTCTTGTCCCCCAGGTAGGATCATTGCACATCTTTTATTTGAATAGCTCAATCTCTCATTCATTGTCCTACAACTTGGAGCAATGCCCACCTACTGATTGAGGGCCTCCGCTTCTGCTACCACCTTCTACACCCGCACCCCCAATAACTCATCCCCCTTTTTATTCTACTTACCCTTCCACTCATCCAGCTCTTTTAATTATTTTGCCCCTCTTCCACTTTCATCCAGCCATACTTTCACTATTAATAAATATTA
>NW_017181257.1:0-534 GCF_001652005.2 Ceratina calcarata
AAAATTCCCATAAATGTATAAAAATCCAAAATCTATTTATAGCAACAATAGGAAATAAAAACGACAGCAAGAACCAATTTCACTATGAATTTCCTGAAAATTGAATACATAAGTAAATTTTCTAAGTCTGTCTAGATGTGTAAGTAACTGCACGATGGAAAACTGTATCAACTAATGAATGTTGATCGAATAAAGGTACGTGAGAAGAATGAAGCTAGTCGAATAAACGAACTTTTCTCCATAGAATAGATTATCCATACTTGGACCATAACTTTAAACACACTTTCTTAACGAGGCAAACAAACTTCTCCTGTTTTGCATGCTACTTAATCTTAATATCAAAAGAGCCAACTACCGTGAAATTATTCCAATGAAGTCATTAAAAGTAACCACGATCCCTTAACGAGGTGAATACCAAATTAATCCGATTATTACCAAACACATCAATCAACTATTTTAATATACGATTTTATAAAATTATTTAAATATAATATTTTATTTAATATAATATTTGATATAAAATTTATTAAAGAT
>NW_017181258.1:0-534 GCF_001652005.2 Ceratina calcarata
CTAATATATTTTATCATTAATTTTTCTGTAAGATATTAAATCAGTTTATTACATTATTAGCTTATAAATATCGGATTGTATTATTAATAACCTTATTTAGAATAGCAATTCAGAATGATAATACTTATCGATAGTACTTGCATATAGCCGCATTATAATGATTACTAGTCGTCGATAAGACTTTACGTGATTCGTGCAAGTATGAAGCATGCATGTAACACGCGAAAGTAGCGCGTGCTTCGTTCCACGTACGTAGCTCAAAGTGATAAGAACTGTTTATCAGGATTAAGTAGCGTGTAAATGGTGACGGCAGGTACATAATCGCATTACGCAGAGATAACTATGTAATGCATTGGAAAATGGAACATGTAATAGAATTAGCTTGGAATTTCATAAAAGGAGAATACGAATTTTCATCAAATGTATTTAATACTTAATGAGCACATATTCATAACCAGTTCCCCTATAAAATACATGCACATATATTAAATAATCCAATTTCTATTCACGTAATAATTTCGACTCACTGACTAT
>NW_017181259.1:0-534 GCF_001652005.2 Ceratina calcarata
CTTGCAATCTCCTTATAATTGCATAAAATCTGCAGCCTATTGCAATACAAAGTGAAACTCGTTTCAAACATCCCGTCTTTGCACGTCAAGACTGGCGTCAGAATTAAAAAAAAGAGAGAGAAAAAGTAAGAGTGACGGCTTAGAGATTGCGTCATATTTGTGCAATATGGGCGTTCGTAAATCATGAGAACGTAAACGACGCATGTGAAACGCGTGCTTTTCCGGGAAACCTGAACGATCGGACTGCGGCCTTGCGCGGTTCCTGAAACGATCGTGCAAGAAAAATAAACCGAGAATCGAAAGAACAAACTCACTTGTCCTGTCAACTTAATTATCATTTCGTCGTGATCGAATTAGAATTTTCAAACACACCGGCCAGCCTTCAACTTGATTCGTCTCGGTTTTGAAACACTTACTAGGCATTAATAATTCATATGAAGTTAAAAAACTCGTAACAGAAATAGCTTTTGTCGACATGTGTATTATAATGCTTTCAATTTTCGTTCAACACTTTTCAATATTTTTGAATAAAAC
>NW_017181260.1:0-534 GCF_001652005.2 Ceratina calcarata
ACTTAAGTAAATGATATATGACTATGAATTATTCTAAATTACCGTAGATTCTAAAGATTTCTTAGGAACCGCGTATCGGCACGCAATCGCATGATTTGCCGCGTAATTATGCCACTGAAATCGGACTCGAAATTTTGTTTGCGAACTCGGTTCGATCACACCACCGCCGAAATTGTGGGAAACACAGCGACAAACACTTTTCGACCCACGTTCTCTGGCGTCACAATTGTACGCAAAGAAAAACACGCCTCGGGCTTAAGCGATCGAGTCACGCGACACACGCGATCGCGTTCGACAAACTTATTTTCGGGGTCGTGTGTCTTGTTTTAGGAAGCCGACAGTGCGAGCTGAGTTAATAAAAAGTACTGAGTTATTTGATTATTAAAAGAAATATTCATCTGGCTATCGATGAAACAGATCAAAAAACGTCAAAGTTTTACCAACGCGTGTTAAAAAAGTCACGTGACTACCCTAGCTTAATATTTTAATGTTACGTGGGATTATAGAAAATCATTATATGTATTTATTCTATAA
>NW_017181261.1:0-534 GCF_001652005.2 Ceratina calcarata
ATAAATAGTTTCAAGTGAATTAAACAATTGAACGAGAGTAGTAAGCCGAATTCCTTATTGGCCGAAGGACTAAATCACCTTCAAGTCGCCGGATATATTCGCACCTGCCAGGATGCCCGTGGCTGCTGGGAAAAAAATGGCCAACACTGAAAAGAAATTGTGTTCCACCCCCTCGCTGTATCTGTAATCCGGTGAAAAGTTCTCCTCCAGCAAATTAGCTGCAAACACAAAACAGACAATCCCATAGTTATTTGTTTTTTAAAATCAGTGTATTTGTGCAGTTTTCTCAATAAATACCATTATATCCTATGAATCCTTTAGCCCTTTCCTCGTCGTCCTTAGGTCCAATGAAAGTGCCGATGACAAAATCAGCAATGGCCAATAGTAAAATGACTAACAAACCAATTTGCGCTTTCGCTTCCCATTCCAATCCGATCATAACGATCAGCAATAACAAAACTATTGTGATGCAGCCTGTAAATACAAAGCAACGATGAAGAATTGCTTGAAGGAAGCAGTAAAACGTTTTATATT
>NW_017181262.1:0-534 GCF_001652005.2 Ceratina calcarata
ATTTAGTAATTCCTCTCATTTAGACGATTTAATAATTATTCTATTATTTAGACCTTTAAGGCCTGGAGATCCTGGTTGGGTAGGGAGGGCTAGAGTTCCTAGACCTTCTAATAAAGATTACGTTGTAAGACCAGATTGGAAATCTGATGTCGACATTAGTAGGGTAATTATAGTTCTTATATTTAATTTTTATTCAGTCGATTTGATACTTGAAGTACTTTCTCATTTCATGTCATTTTATAACAGAGTACTAAGAAGCAAATGAATAGATTCGAAAGACATATGAAGAACTACATGGATAGCAAGAGGATAAAAGCGGCGAGAAGAGCTGTAGATATATCCATTGAGGGTCGTAAAATGTCTCTGTAAGAATGTTTTCGATCTTCCAGAAAGTATAATGTAACTAATTGATGACGCATGATTTCAACGATTCTTTTATGTACATTTTTACATGAGAACGTATAATACAAATCATTGTACATACATTACAAAAATGAAGAATATGATACATTTACAACTGTAATTGTCTTACTC
>NW_017181263.1:0-533 GCF_001652005.2 Ceratina calcarata
GGACTATGATTCTCCCCTTATGTATTCTATTTCCGTGACCGGGCCCACCCTTTGGCGACTGGTTCCTTTCATGTCACGTGGCCGGCCTAACCTCGCATCCGATACCTTGTCTCTCCATCTCGCTCTCCGCGGGCCGGTACGCGCGGGCGCACACCTTTCCACATCCTACGATATCGTGTTTCTGAGTCAGCGAGGTCCCTTCGTCCCCCTTTGAACCAGTTTGGACACCTCTACTAAAACAACGAAATAACTCAGTCTGCGTACTTGCATCCATCTTCCACGGTCTTTGCTTTTACTAATGAAGCTCTCAAGTTGGTAGTTTACTGTGTTGGCCGCAATCGGCTGGTGGCGCTCACGTACGGTCGGAAGTGTGATGCATGGAAGGTGCCACGTGACCCCTTCCCATCAGCGGCCATTACTTCAAACGTGCCTGCGGCCTTTTGTGCGCCTAATACGTATGGCCCTTCGTATATGTCGTAAAATTTGGCGACTTCTTTATCCGGAGCACTTGAGACCGGATTGGCCCTCAATAG
>NW_017181264.1:0-533 GCF_001652005.2 Ceratina calcarata
ACAGGTCCTCCGGTGGACACCCCCGTGATCGCTAAAGCGCCAGGTCGATTCGGTTGGTTGTTCTGTGTTTTATTTCTTACCTTTTCTCTCTTTGTTGCGTCCTGTCTCTGTCCTGGACTCTCGAGTTCTCGGCTCGTTTTTTGGTTTGCCTTGTTTTGGTCGTTAAGGTTTTGCGTCGGCTGCTTTTTGTCTCCAGTCCTGGTCTTTCGTGATTGCGGGTTTTCTGTCTCTCCTTCTCTTTTCGATTTCCTTCGGTTTTTCGTTGTTTCTCGCGTTGGCATCGTTTCAGTTCGGGGGTCGGTGTTCTTCCTTGTTCGTTCGCGTTTTGTCTGTATTGCTCGTTTGTTAGTGCCTATTGTTATTGTTTGTTGATTTCCGTTCTTTTGACTTTTCTCGTTTCGCGCGCTGGATTCTTTTTGATCCGGAGCTCGGTGTTTCTTCGATTCGTTCTCGTTTTCTCGTCTGTTCTGGTTGTTTATTAGTGTTTATTGTTATTGTTTATTAATTTTCGTTTACCTCGTCTATTCTTGTTT
>NW_017181265.1:0-533 GCF_001652005.2 Ceratina calcarata
AAAATTAACGAGAGGAAGACACGTTCCCAAAATTACAATTGAAACTATACCCCGAAATCTACGACCAATATCGTCGCCTATCCCTTTATCCATTACTGAATTCCCGAAGGACATCATCCGCCCTATCACAGCAACGCCAGAGCCAACGGAATGGAGTCACCCCGGACATATAAAGACAACATTCAGGACCTCGAATTTATAAATCAGCGAAACAAATTAAGGAAGCTATAGGAAAGGATGCAACTTAAAATCTAAGGAAAGGTCGAAAGCAATAATTAAAGGCTAATATTTTCCTTTTCCTCTTTATTTGGATTACAAAATTCCGAAGTAGTAACTAAAACTTATAACTACTTATAACTACGAACTTATAGTTACGAACAGTAAAAGGAAGAGGATATGAGAAAAGGGAACTATAATAATTATAGAAGACGAATTTTATAAACATAGTATCATTTATTTAACTTTCAAAATGGGGGCCTCGGAAAAGGGGAACGTCGGGTTACTCCAGCTTTCCTGTAACAGCAAAATGGAGA
>NW_017181266.1:0-533 GCF_001652005.2 Ceratina calcarata
ACGTCGGCTCGATGCCGATTAATGCGATCGTACTTACGATCCGTAGAGCAATTGCTGTTAATACACAACACACACACATACATACATTTGACCGTTTGCACTTTCATTGGTTCTTTTATCAATATATAATTCATTCAAGGAGTTTTTTATGCCACATGGCTTTTTCCCCTAATCATTTCTGTCGAGCCAATAAATATCGTTAAATTGTTAGGTGCATAAATTATTATAAAAAATTAATAAAACACAGTAAATTAAATTGCAATTATATCTAAAAATATTGACCAATTCGGTAATAAAAGCAGAAAGAAAAATAAAATTATAACACACATATTTAAACTTTTGAATTTCATTTTAGTCAAAACATTTAAACAAAGCTTTTAGTTGTTACTAAAGATTGGAAAACATTGAAATTTAGTCTTTGTTGCTTCTTTTTTTTACGACACTTAATTTAAATAGATCCTTTGAGATTAATTCTGTTTCCGGGTTGTCTCAAGCTGCAGGCGTTCTAGAATTTTTCTCAACGAATGGTTGAA
>NW_017181267.1:0-533 GCF_001652005.2 Ceratina calcarata
ATTGTATTAAAAGGACAGTCGGTGAAAAGTGATATTGGGATTAAATAATATTTAGTATTGAATAATCTTTCATTTATGTTTCACAATCAAACCATGTGGGAGGAACTGTGCGTAGGTGAATTTACTCGAAGATTAATTTTAGACACAGTTCATTTTAATCTAATGAACAGGAGATAAAAAATACACTGAAATAATGTTTTTAAAGCTTTATTTATTAATTATGCGCGCATGCATGTGACTACATACTAATTATTGTAATTTATACAGCATAAATACAACATTTATGTCATACGATAATACGTATAGAATTTTGAGTATATATAGGCCGGTATTCAAAGTTGTAACTTATATTCAAGATCGTCTCAAGCATTTGCTTAAGTCCCAATTTCCTGTACGAGATAGAGATTGGAAACATAGGATAGATAGGGATAGCAAGTGCTTAAGACGATCTTAAGAATAAGCAACAATAAGCAACGATTCTGAACACCGGCTATAAAGTATATACATATACATAATATATAATACACATGGCT
>NW_017181268.1:0-533 GCF_001652005.2 Ceratina calcarata
AAAATATGAATGTTACATTTTTTATTGGTCTTCAAAATGATATTAAGAAAATTGGCGATAAGGTCAATATTATACTTCAAAATAAGAAACTTATAGTTATCAGGATACTACTCGAAAAAATTGAGAACATTGAGTGCTTAGATGAAATAAAAGAAGTTGCAGGAATGCTCATGCATATTGACAATGAATTTTATATAGAAGAGTTTGAGACAATGGACTATGAGCTTGAGATCCTTATTAATGAACTAAATAACAACACAACTGAGAAGACTGAAGATGAGCAAAAGCTGTTGGATAAAATACAGTGTATAATCGATGAGAAACATTTTGTGACATTAAAACTCGCTGTTCTTCGATGTTTGTCTGAACATTTAAGCAAGAATAAATATTGTTGAATGTATAGTACATTTGTATTCTATTGTAAACGACATAGTGCTTATGACGACATCTTCATATGCTGTGCATGCTTCAAGTGCGAGAAGCAAGTAATGTAGAATAACGGTAATCTTCTTCGGCCTGTTGATATATTAGCA
>NW_017181269.1:0-533 GCF_001652005.2 Ceratina calcarata
GAAAAAGCCAGGAGAAGATAAGCCAGCTGAACTCAAGGTTTACAATAAATTATCATCACGCGCCAAAATGATAATTTTATGTTCAATTAAGCAAGATCTACGATGCCATCTAATCAACTGTAAGTCTGCAAGGGAAATGTGGGATAAGTTGAGTGAACTCTATGGTGATACGAGTGCTGACGCGAAACAAGCTGCATGGAAGCAGTTTTATGCTTTTCACATCACCGAGGACGAGACAGTGAGAGTGCAATTAGAACGATTCGAAAGCATTTTAAAGAAATTAGAAGATGTCGATAGAAAGCCTTCCGATGAGGCAATAGTATCAAAATTACTTACTAGTTTGCCAGAAAAGTTTGAACTTTTCACGATAGCCTGGGAATGCACTCCCAAAGATGATCGAACACAGAAGACGCTCATAGCAAGATTGATCAAGGAAGACAATCGGCTTTCGGAGAAAGAAGTGACAACGCTTGCGCTTCGCGTGAAAAAAGCTTCTCTGAGTGACGCGAAAAACGACGCGAAAAACGACGCGA
>NW_017181270.1:0-533 GCF_001652005.2 Ceratina calcarata
CATTCTTTTATATAATAATAAAATTGCGATCATTTTTGTATCAATTCAATTATTATAATTAAAATGATAAATGAAGAGTATCATTAATATAAATGAAAAATGAAATTAGCAAGCCGGAAAATGAACGGAAAGTCGAGGCGAGATATGAACACGACATGGATATATTCGTCAGTTAATTACGTTTGCCGGGTGGTGAACCGAGAGGGCGTGAACAGAGAGAGAGAGAGAGATCCTAGGTATTGTGTTTCGCAACAAGAATATTCAGGAACAGCGAGCGCAGCACTCGACGTGTGGTGAACAATAAAAAAAAAAAAAAGTTTGTCCAACGCCCTGGCGTTCTGATCCATTCGGTCCGAATCGAATTGGCTCGCAACGTTTGCCCCGATTCACCCAATTTTTCGCCAAATAGCTTCCCAACTCGGCTCGTCATTTCCAAAGAAAATCGACGTCCACCTCTTCCAGTACTTCCGAGTTTAAAACAGTTATTTAGTTAACGAAACGATTATTAAATATAGGAAGGAAGGGGTTTAAAA
>NW_017181271.1:0-809 GCF_001652005.2 Ceratina calcarata
AATTCCTTATTGTGAAATTTAACAATAGGATTTAAATGTGTATTCTGGTCCCGCAAAATTTTTTAACCCGGGCCCGCAAATGGTCACGCCGGCCCTGGAGACCGTCATAAATTCATATTATCACAAATCGTTATAATCAAATTCTGCTTCATTTAAAAGAATTCTTCTAATTCCGATAAATCAGAATCTATTCTACAATTACTGTACGAGTGGTTTTTAAACATTTTTGATAGAACACAAATTTCCTCACATCTCTATTCATTTTCTAGTGAAACTCGGCAATCCCGAGGAATTGGCCGCGTTCTCCGTTACATCACGTTTCGTTCAACTATACTGCGACGTTGCACAAAACGTATGAAACAGTTTCAATTGCGTAGTCATCGAGTATGTATCGTTCATCACTCAAATTTTGCTTCACTGACTTCTCTATGCAATCGAAACCAGATGCACTCGATTTGCTTCGGTGAACCGAAATACGTGTAAAAGCATTACTTTCCAGATCCTTTACGCACTCTACCGGTTTTGATATTTTATTCGCATATCTAAAGCAAGATAATATAACGAGCCTGTATTATATACATACATGCATACGTACATACATACATACATACATACATACATAAAATAAAATATATAACTTTCCCTGTAATTCCCTACTTCCTTACAGAATTGTAAACAGGGTTGCAGATAAATTATTAAATTTTTAATTTAATTGAACAATAATGATCGATTTTTAATTCAAATATATCTAATAAAGAATTGAAGTTAATTAATTAGCTTAAGTGGGAGAAATGCAAATCAACAATTCT
>NW_017181271.1:2838-7647 GCF_001652005.2 Ceratina calcarata
TTTAAGGTAGTAATATCGATTATTAGAAGTTTAATGAAGGAATTAAAAAATCTGCTGCCCTACTTTCTTCTCTATCTATAATTTCCTGCTCTTCATCTTTCCTTCACCATCTGTCTCACTTTAATTCTTTCCTATTTCCTTATTCCATTCCGATTATCTATTTCATCTCTACTTTTTTGGGTTTTCCGCCAATTTTCTTCGTCGTTTCATTCCTCCTTTCGTCACATCCTCATTCCTCGAATACCTCTACTTCTCGTTATCCTATTCCTATTTATTTACTTCACAACATCGCTGTTCTCTTGGCGGTCTGCGAAACCAATCAAGTCAAGTTTAAACAAAAATCTATATATGCTGTTAGACAAAGAACAATATAAGAAAATAAGTGATTTTTTGACTTCAACTCATTTCTTTATTTGGAAACTATATCATAAATCTGTAATACATATATTCTAAATAAATTTCACTCATCATTTTTACTAATTGCCCATAGCACTATTAAATAAAAGAAAAGAATCAATCTTTAATTATACATATAGAGTCAGTTAAATATCACAAAGCCATGCACTTAGTTGGTCACCATAGAGTCTTTTCCTATGACATTATAAAACATTATAAATCCATAATACAATCAATCTTAAATGATATAAAAACAATTAATTATCATGGGTTCTGGTTGGACACTATAAAGTCTTTTCTACAGCATTATAAAACATTGTTCATTTATAATATATGTCATAAAATTAAATATAAGTAAACCTAGATCTGATCATCTGGTTGGATACCAAGTATATTTCTATACCATTATAAAACGTTGTAGATTTATAATACAATTCATAATCAATCTTAAAGCATTCAACATGAATGAAATATCGTAAAGCCAGGTTTGATCACCTGGCTGGACCAAGAATCATCCTCATCCCGTACAATTGTGCGAGGACTCTCTTCCTTTTGGCGAACAGTGCACCGGCCGCGGCCCGGCCTCTCGTTCTCGTTTTTTTACCCACTCTCGGCGCTCCCCCTCCGTCCCGTTCTCGCCACCCAGTCCAGCTTAATCGTTATCCCGCAGGTTACTTATCACTTTTTATTTGAAAATGCACGCGGCTATTTTTAAACCTGGCCATTCTTCTTCTTCCTCCTCCCGGCGGTCTTGTTTCTTTTGCGGCTCGTCTTTCTTCTTGCGCCGCGTTGCATCGCCCCTTCCTCGCTTCGGCTAACAACGAGCAAAAATACTTACCGTAATCCTCGTGCATATATTTAAAGCTAGAATTCACATAGTTCAACGACGGGTTTCGCTAGTTTCTCTAGATAATTAATGTACATTAATTATGAGGAATTTGTTTATTATTATTATATGCATTTTCCATTCTGCATAATGAAAATAATTTAAGTTATACTATAAATGACACGTGTTCTGTTACTACTGCTATTTTCCACTCTGTACAGTTATTGTAAAAATACAATTAATCTAGATCAATAATAAGAGATTTATCTATTATTACATGCATTTCTCATTCTGCACAGTAAGTATAATTTAAAATTGTATTTTATTCTATACAATAAATATAATTTGAATTACATAGGAAATTCTGAATTTCTATTCTTCTAATATGTTCTGAAGAAATGACGAGTTGCGAGCAATTAAAAGAAAAAATTATTGCAATCTTTCATGTATTAGGATGACAGGACGTTAACAAGCGTTCATAGGAAAATTAGAGGAACAGAATCATGTGTTAGGCAGAATGAGCAACATTTTCAATACGATTTCTGTAATAATAAAGTTTATGCCCTGTTAGCAAAATGTACGCAGATTGGCATCAGATTAGCAACAGGTATGGTTAGTCTAACATCCTATTTCATTACGTATTCTTAACTTTTCAGTACTATAAAAACAAACTTGATCTGCGATAATGATCCACAACAAGATTGTCGTGACAATGGAAGTATTCATGAACATAAACAATCGAGACAATGATCTGCAGTGAGATCCTTTATAATGAGACACGATCAAGTGTCTACGTACCTGGGGAAAACTGAAAGTCGATTATCTCAAAAACAAAGCCTCTTAGGAAAATATTGCGTTTTATATTTTCGATTCATATTTTCTTGTAGAATCATTCTCTTTTCGATTATACCAACAGTTACCCTGAAGAACACCCTATTTACGTATTAGTTACAATTAATTAATTTATTGATTATTTATTTATTTTTTGGTTTTATTAAAATGGTGGAAAATTTCCAAATTCGAGTACTTTTACGTCCTTACTGGAAGCAAGAGAGTTAGTTTAGAGCTACTGAAGCGACAAAGAAAATATGCGAAGTGGGAGAGGACAAGAGATCGTCTCAGTTCGTACAGAGCAAAAATGGTACAAAAAGTTCAATGAAGGACTTTTATTTTAAAATATACATTTATTATTTATCAATAAATTAATTGTAACTAGTAGGTAAATATTAAATAACTCTCCAAAAGCTACAAAATGATATATAACACTTGTATATAAAGTATCTTCATTGGCCTCAAAAAAATATACAACCTGAAATAACAAAAAGAACGCATGAGCTTTTGGTTCATAAATATTGGTACACATTTGAAAACTGTATAACATTTTTAATATTGAACGCAACGAATTCATTTTTATTTAAACGTTAGAGAAATTAGTTTAGTATTAGCAAAAAATTAAAAGAAATGACTGTAGGTAGGATTTATAAAGAAAAAGGTAAAGTCACTGCCAAGTTGAGTGCCGGTCACGGGTGACCTCCGTGACATCCAACGTGTTAATGGGTTTACAGGGTACCATTATGACCTCCTTTGTTGAAAAGGTGCAAGGGACAGCAACCACACTATTGTACGGGAGTTGCTATATCTTTTCCTCGATTATACGTTACTAGATTTACGGCGTGTCATTAGGAGCTCTTTTGTTAAAAGTGTGAAGGATAGCAGCCCTGCTGTTTTGCGAGAAATGCTGTTGCCCTTTTCTCGACTATACGTTCCTCGCATTACGCGTGTTACAGTTCAAGCGTCAATTTGATCTCCTTAATTCGAGTGTTTAATCTCTGTGTCTCTAATCTGATCCAACTTTGTAATTTCTCTTTCTTTCGTACACGGTGCCCTACTCTATTGTCAAGCTACAGCTATAGTTCAGTATTATTAGGTGAAGTAAAAAGTTCTGAGACTTTTTTGTCTTTATTTCGAAGATGAAATTAAGAAAGTTAGAATTTGCAACTTTAGATTAAATGTGCGCCGTTTTGTTTGATAACTTTTGTCCATTTTGAAGGCAATTTCATAATTCCGCGATTGAAGAAATCCTCGTCCCTAGTGGTAAAAAACTTGACCAGCTCATTTTCACAGGCCTCTCTTGAAGCCAGTTTTTTACCATCAAGAAGATTTTGCAAATGTTTGAAAAGGTGATAATCGCTTGGTGCCAGGTCTGGACTATACGGTGGGTTCGATATAACGTCCCATCCAAGCTCTCGGATCTTCTGGCGCGTTGTTAAAGATGTGTGCGGTCTGGCGTTGTCTTGATGGAAAACAACACCCTTCCTATTGTCCAATTCTGGACGCTTCTCGTCGATCGCCTGCTTCAATCTGGTCAGTTGTTAACAGTATATGTCCGAATTGAGTGATTGGTCCGATAAAAGCAGCTCATAGTGGAGGATTCCCTTTCAATCTCACCAAACACACAGTAAAACCTTCTTGATCGTTAATCCGGGCTTGGCGATCGTTTGGGCTGGCTCACCGCTGTTGGACCACGATCTTCTTCGCGTGTTGTTCTCGTATGTGACCCATTTTTTATCCCCTGTCACCATCCTCTTAAAAAATGGGTTGATTTCGTTACGCTTCAACAAAAAATCACAGACATCAATTCGCCCCAAAAGGTTCTTTTGCGTCAATTCGTGTGGCACCCACGCATCGAGCTTCTTATTGAGACCAGCTTTATGCAAATGGTTCCAAACGGTTTTCTGGCTAACCTTTAGTTCCTAGGCAATAGAATAAGTGCTCGCATGTCGGTCTGACTCGACGATTTCCATGATTTTATCAACGTTTTCGACGATTGGCCTACCAGAGCATGTCTTCACCTAATATTACTTTACGACATTCGAACAATCGTACAAGCAAACACTCTCTCAATAAAACGTCTGCGTGTCAAATAAATAGTATTGTATTCTATCCCATTTTTTGTTTATTTTCGGCATTTGCCATTTATTTGCGTATCAATTAAGTTTTCCTGAAAAATTAAAAATGATTAATAACTGAGGTTCATTTTGTAGCTTTCATTTTAGAAACCGTATTAATTTAGTCGATTATATTTTATTCAATGTAAATCAGTGACTTACCTGTCTTGCTTTTGGTACAAATTATTTCTTGAATACTTTCTTATTCGGTTCAATAATGAAAACGAGCGTTCAGCACTACCGTTTGTTTCCGAGATGTTCCTAAAAATGTTTAACGTTCGGTTTTCAGTAATTCCTATCAATGTCCGAATTCTTGTAGCTTTGGTTGTAGCAGATATATCATTAGTCAGTTTTATTTGATTCAGTGTAAAATAGTGACTTACTTGTCCTGCTTTGGTGCAAGTTACTTCCCGAATATTTTTTTATTCGCTTGTTACATTCTCTATTTTGTTTGTTCATTTTCTAAGACGTCGAAGTCTCGACACTCGGTTTGTAATGATTCCTATCGATATCCATTCTCTTGTAGCTCTATGGTTTTAATAAATTTATTAATTGGGATTCATTGCGTTTGATTTGATGTAAAACAGTGACTTACTTGTATTGTTTTGGTGCAAATTACTTCTTGAATACGTTCGCTTC
>NW_017181271.1:8589-10366 GCF_001652005.2 Ceratina calcarata
AACTAATTTAAATTGAAATTACTTTTACTCTTCAAAAATAATTAGGTGTATGATACTTTCAATTTTTTTATATTTGCATCTATCCAGCCTATAAATTAGAAATTCATTTTGCCGCCATAACCGGTTTTATACGAAAAACGCACATACAGATGATATATTGAGAAAGTAATAGGTTAAGAATTATTTAAATATGACATATATATACATAATAATTGCCAGAGATCACTGTTGAACAAACGAATTTGTAGTCATTTGTATTAAACACTCACTGCAGATTGTGCTTACGATCTTTATTTGTTAATTAAATACCACTAACAGAATCTTTTCACCTTTACAGACGCAATCTCATTGACGCTCTGATCTGGATCAGAAATAACAGAATATTCCACGAACGGTGTCGCTGAGTCGCTCACGCGATATGACCTTCAGCAGGGACCTAGGTGGGGATGCGTTAAGTAGTGTGAGAGCATTATGGTCCGCTGACTTACTGTGCCTATTGCGCGAGGTGGGGAGAGCTATTGGAGTAGAAAGAAATGAACTGCTTTCATGAACGAAGGGGGAGAAGCTCCGTCCGTGAGAGAGGAACAGTCAAATCGGCCATTTTCTACGCCCGACTAGTGGCGCCGCCTATCTGTACAACTTGCTTTCCGTATACGAATACTCGCGCTAACGCGTGCCACCTCTCGATGCGCATGCGTTTGCGTCATACATGCATACGTGTGCGTACATGAATCTGAAAAGTGCGCCACTAGTCGGGCGGATAAAATGGCTGATATTTCTGATACCCCTTCCGTTTCCCGTCACAAGAACCGGCAGGCAATACTCTGTCCTTCAGGTCCATGGTCTGACATACGAAATAAGGGATGTATACGCTTTCGTGAAACCAAAAATCTAATACAGTGGTCGATATGAGAAGTCTACTAATGGCTGTCAAATCTCAGTACTCCTGCGCATGCGCGTTCCCACTTAGGACGCCATATTGAAGTTACGGCTTGACGCAGGTGCCGCTTCTCGACTACAAACAGTGTCTGAATTTGTCGCGGCTCGCGTATACCTGTATACGTGTGTACGTGTGGAGGGGCAGAAATTCTAATGACTGCCCTCAGTCTGGCAGTCTGGCATCTCTGTCGTCGGGTACTGCATGCAGTTGCGTCTTGGACGTATCGTGTCGTGTTGTGTCGCAATAACGTCTCGTTCAGTACGAAGTCAGTCCTCGTCGAACGCGAATACCGGATAAAGTGAGAAAGAACCAGTGCCAATCGAGTTCTCTTCTCCGAGTTAACCTGTCGGTGTTTCGGGCGCCTGGTGTCATGTAAAAACCGCGTGTGCCCATCGAATTACGTCGGACTCGGACGATTTCGACCGAAGAAAGTACATACATACATACGTATATATACGTCGAAAGACAGTTTCGATAGGCCTTCCCGGTTTCTCCTCGCATTTCGCGTTATCCATTTATCGTTTCTCTAACGGGGACGTGCCAGTGCCGCGGGATATGCGTTAAACCGTGCGTTAGACTCCATCGGAGATTTCGAAGAAAGTGCGAGCATACGTATTCGGCGATGGATTAGGAATAAGGGCAACGTGTTCCGTCTCCCAGTCCACACTCAGGTGAGTCCACTAGTCCCGTAGGTACGCACATATGCTCGGGTAGTTATATACATATATCGATACGTACCGTCTTTTTATAGATAACCTGCGTTTTATGCAGGGTAAGTCAATAAGAGTTTTATTCGAAAATAACTTTGTGTTTATTAATAAGAAATTTTTAGAGAAT
>NW_017181271.1:10474-11056 GCF_001652005.2 Ceratina calcarata
TTTTTTTTTTAAGAATTCATGGTCACTGTATGCATAACGTGAAACTATGAAGTATACGTTACAACGTGTAACTAGTGATATTGCAAATAATAGAACAACAATTTTTTCCTCGACTCATTCAAGAGACAGAATTAGTCATCTAGTATAAGTAGAAATTGGATTTATAAACGACATAACTGGCTATGTAATTTGTCGACGTAATCTGTTATTTAATCGATTCCACTGCCCGCTAGTTTGTTTATCGATCTAAATGCAACTGTTCACGTTGTACGTGCACACACATAGATGGTCTACATATACTTTTCTATCGAATTACGTGGCCCGGCGTTCGTTCACTCGCGTTTTATGATTATGCAATCAGCTGGTAGTTACCAGAGCGAGGGATGGCTCGGTTGAATCATGAATACTTACTTTCCTTTATAATCCAGAAAGTGTACAGTTAGGGATGTATTGGTTATAAAGTCAATACCAAAAGTTTATGTGCCTTAGAAAAACGCATTTGCTATAATTAAAAAGAAATCAGACGTCGGAAGACTAATGCTAATAATAAATAGCTACGTGCTAAAAAGTATAGAAGGAAAT
>NW_017181271.1:12593-13872 GCF_001652005.2 Ceratina calcarata
TCGTATATCTATAATAGTCTAGTAATATGATTAATGCAAATGTTGTTATAATGTATAATAAATGAGGCCCTCTTACGTCTTATCAGTATTACTGATTATCGTCGACCTCTTTTACTTCCAACAACGAGATATATTAATACCAACTGAAACTAGACACGAAGTGTATGTACACAAATTGAATGAATAATAACGAATTCTACTGAGAATTTCATTGAAAGATATTCTAATTTTTATTGAAGTTTATATTTGATGAACGAACCCAATGAATTAATTATCATTATGTTTTGAGAAATTCGCATTCATTCTATCAGGGCTAAAGATCATAAACTCAATCATTAATGGATTGTATCATGTAACTGGATAATTAATTTAAAGTAAAAGAATGAATAATGAAAATGCAAATTGCAGAATTATAAATAATAGATCTCGCCTCTTCAAGGAATAGATAAGAATAGATTCTCTCAAACATTACTCAGTATTTATTGAACATATAAAACTAATGAATGCAAACATTAGTGAATAAGAGAATAGAGAATGGAGGAAACGTGATCATCTCAGAAACGAGAAACAGTATTTATTGAACAAATAAAAATCATTAACACAATCATTGGACAATTATCCCATATAATTGAACAAATAATATGAAATGGACAAATGATTAATATGAATTGAAATTTCAAAACCAGTTATGCATTTATAAATTCGTAAGTACTAAATAATAAATAGACTCTACGTCTTCAAGGAATAAGAAAGAGTGACTGTCTTCATCAATATTGATGGAACAAATAAAGCTCATAAATAGAATCAAGCACTAAAAAAACTTTATTATGTAACAGAGTGAGTGATATGAAACAAAAGAATGACTAATGTAAATGCAAATTACATACATAAATGTATTAGTACTAAACAACAGATCCTGTTTCTGTTGAACGAATTAAAAAATAATGAATATTTTAATATTATTGATTATATTGTATGTAAATGATTAATATAGAATAGAGTAATGAATAACATAAAAATAGTGAATGAGATTCAAGGCACAAAAACACTTATGTGTCTTTTAATCACATAAATATATTTTCAATTACATTTATGTGTTTCTTTTGAACGTATTAAGAAACAATGAATGTTTTAATATTATTGCTTGAACGAGAGAGTAAAGTCGTGCTTTAAGCCTGAAGAAGTGCCAAAATCATATATTAGAATAATTAGAATATTAGAAATAATTATAAATATATATAAATGTTTTATTCTAACTTTATCGGCCCAAGAATAGGAC
>NW_017181272.1:0-533 GCF_001652005.2 Ceratina calcarata
CATTTCTGTACTAATGATTCTCCTTTACTATTACCAACGTTGCTATTCTCTGTATCCTTCTAATTTTGCTATCTACTATGAACGTTTATCCTACTAGTTGATGATACGAATAGCACATTCCCTTTTTATGAATATTAATTATGACATACATAACCTTTATCTGTACATCCTTTTGACCATTAGTACACAGGCTATACAGTAATACAACCTAGCATTATCAACGACATAACTTACATTTATATCCTACTACGGAAAAAGTAAAATTACAGATTTGAATATATGAAAAAGAGAAGCAAGGTAGATTAATATAAATCGACATATTCTTGTCTTCCTTTTATATTTTAATTATACTTTTTATACTCTGATTACACTTTATATTATGTTTTATATCAGACTTTATCTATATTATATTATATATTATATATTATAATTTATCTATATTATTATTCTTTTTCAACTCTTATAACTCTTTAATAAATAAATAAATACTCAGCTGATATCCGACATATCACGTCCTACATATAATCTATATT
>NW_017181273.1:0-533 GCF_001652005.2 Ceratina calcarata
AGCCCCGTCAGGGTCCTCTTCTCCCTTGTTACTAACCATCTCGGGGTGTCGATGCCTCTGTTGTTTTTATTTATTATATCTATTATGTTTCTGCTGTTGAACCGTGAATGCGTGCACCGTCCCTCGACGAGGAATCGGTTGTCTAGTGTCTGTCGTTCTTCGACCTTAAGTTCATAGCCAGTTTTTATTTTTATGTGTCTGATCGCGAACTTTAGCCACCTCACAGTATCTTCCGTGCCGCACGTCAGTATCACCCCGCCGTTCTTCTGATGAAAATTCAGTATACTCGGTTTGATGTAACTTAACGATTTCTTCTTCTTCGCGTTTATATACTTAGTCACACACTCACTTAGCGAGTCACCAAAGTCTTCTACGTCCGCGTAACTCAGAATTCTTGGGAAATTTTTTGGAATAATTGCGACTGTGTACGACTTGTCTTCTTCTGAGTTTTTTGTCGGTTGCCTGCTCATTTTGACTGCGCGTTTTAGCTCTTTCGAGTTCTTTCATTTTCCAACAGATCCGGAAGATTTCCG
>NW_017181274.1:0-533 GCF_001652005.2 Ceratina calcarata
ACGTCCTTAACGAAGAAAGAGCGACGAATTTAAAATTTATTAGTGATTGGAAAATTAAGACCAGTCTTAATTAGTTCGACCATCGGGGCATTCGATTTGAAAAATCAGGACGTGTTGTCCTTAGGATTTAATGTACAGAATTGGTTCCTGAGATTGAGTTCCACGGTACGTCGAGGAGTTCCATAGAACGTTGGATTTCCTGTACCAAATCCTACGGAATAAAAACGTTCAGGAGATTCACGAGTTCGGTACATTATGTTTCAGAACTTTCGAATCGTTTTTATTACACCGTATGAGTTCCCTCGTGTGCACATCGCATTTTATATGTTATGAATCTTTTATAACAGCTCCCATGGGTTTCGTACTGTCTATGGATCCGATTCATAAACACAGTGAATCGTTCGACTTCCTTTCATTCACGACTCAACGTTTCACTGATATCGTTTCCCACTGCCTAAAATTTAGCTCATTTTTCGGAATTTTTTTTAAGAAATTCTATGGAATTTTTTTAAACTTTGCGTTCTCATTAAGAT
>NW_017181275.1:0-533 GCF_001652005.2 Ceratina calcarata
GGGGCTCAGAGGGGGTAGATTTTGAGTCTCGGTAGCATATAGACAGAGGGGTGGGACCGAGTTAGGAGCGAACCATCAATATTTTTTATTGAAGTTAGACATTTTTGATTTGTCTTTCCTGGACGTTCGTGTGCAAAATTTGAGTACGTAGTTTGAAGAGTTGGAGGAATGTGAAAGATATTGTAATGCTTTAGTATTATGTTGTCTTTGTACGTGGTATATTAATGGAGTGCCGCAGTTGTTGATGATATAACCGTGAGTGTCTAGAAATGGAAGTAGCTCAAGGGGTGTAAATCCGGTCTGTAAAGAAGTTTTAATGAGTGATGGTTTGGAGTGGAGATCTGTTAATCTATTGAAACAGGGCTTGGAGTTCTTTATTTTTGCAAAATAGTCGAAACTGGAATGTTAACCACTGGGCCGCCGCCACTTTTTTTTACAAATAATCTTTTATTGAGATAGCCTGCATTACAGAGTTTAGGTTATACAAAATGAGTAAAATCTAACGACAATGATTATAATATGGTTTTAAAGCT
>NW_017181276.1:0-533 GCF_001652005.2 Ceratina calcarata
AATTTACTATGCAATAATTCAACGTGTTTTCGTTTTTTATAAACAATTTAGAAAATTGTTTCATTTTATTTCCAAGACTGCAGCATTTTGATTGATCCATTAAGAATTTTAATAAATCATTTCCAAACTTTCCCCATTCTGAATTTCCCAGTCCTGTCGCGCTATGAATTAAAGGGAATGCTATGCTCATGGCAACGAGCAACTTCCGCGACTGAGCCAATCTACGGCCGCGGTTCTCATAAATTTTCCTGCTATTCTCGTGTAACGATACGACTGGAAATAACAAGCATCCACCGATTGTTAGTACACTTAAAATCTAATACAAACATATACAGGGTATCCTAAAACTAGTATAAAATATTGAATTGAGAGATTCCTGACGTTATTTTAAACAACATTTTCCTTAGCGAAAAAGTTATCCGACGCGCGATTGAAGAGTTATTAACAAAAAACCCCGACGAATCAGAGCGCTCGGTTGGCGCGAGCTACGAATCAGGAGCGTTGGCTCGAACGCCCGGCCTTTGACGCGTGAA
>NW_017181277.1:0-533 GCF_001652005.2 Ceratina calcarata
TTACAACATAAATTAAGGAGCACTAAATATTTCTTTCAGACCTTCTTCATATGATTGCCTCTCTTATTCCGGCCTCTCTCCCAGCGATGCAAATCTCCACCTAGAATAACACCGATCATCGACCACAAATAGATAAAACTATCCATCGATAAATCAATTTAATGAAGTAATAAAATAACAGTAAATTATCCATTCTCACCCCAATTTCCGTACCGAGTGTACCCGTTCCTACAAGCAACAACACTTCAACCAACCCAAACACCGCTAACGCTTTCCTTCTTCTCCTCCTTGATACAAACCAGACACTCCGCTGCATAGCCTTTTGTTCACCAGCCACTTACCCGGTCTTAACAGATTCCTTGAAACAGACCATCTAAAGTGTCTTAAATTCGCAGAATCCACTCTCTCTACTTCAATCGTCCAGAAATTCCAACAATATACAAGAATTCCCAATACCATATTTAAACAGAAACTACTTCATTATCAATAATATCCATCTCATACCTCAATTCACATCCCCAGTCCAGAAATTC
>NW_017181278.1:0-534 GCF_001652005.2 Ceratina calcarata
ACGTGAGAAGTTCGAAGAGGAGCTCTCTCTTCGATGGTTAATATCGAAGTGATACTGTTTGTTCGTCCGTCGCGATCGCGTGGCCACGATTTTCCGCTTCTGCGTATTGGCTAGAATCATGCTACCCTTTACTCTCCGACGTTCGCGAAATTATTTAACGCCTTTAAGGACAATATCGTATGTTCGAATTCCGAACATACGATAATTGTCAACAGCGTGTTTCTCTAATTTTTTAATTCGACCCGGTTATCGCGGCCGTTTGCACTGCGTCTCGCGTCATAATCGGCTTAAGAGNTCGAATTAAATGCGAATTTCTAACAGTAACATTAGTTTTTGTTCGAGGCCACTGAATGACTGTGCGATTTGGAGCAGTGCAATTGTAGATTATATTTCAAAATCTATGGCGAAGAAAAAGATTACAGCTTATGATGCGCGTAACCCGAGTCGGTGTGTTAGGTGCGCCACCGAATGGTTACGCTGTCCTATCGCTACGAACTTAATTCTAAAGGCAGGTAATAGAAATAACTGAGTAGG
>NW_017181279.1:0-533 GCF_001652005.2 Ceratina calcarata
CTACGTGGAAAATTTTGAAAAGTAAAAACTATTGCAACTTTATTATTATTATTACTATTATTTAATTTTTAATGTTGCATCGAGTACAAAAGCAACACAGTAACTATACGTTACAAATTAATTGAATCCATTGTTCAACAAAGTTAAATAATAATTAAGTGTGTCCTTATACCAAATTGCAAATTCCACTGTTTTGAGAATTCTAACAATCGCAAACAGTATTCTTTTATTTTGGAATTTCACACAGGCAGTAATGAAGTGCAATATTAAATTTGGTACACATTGCAATTTCAAATTATCATGTATTCTTATGAAGATTAATGAGAACGTACTACTTTCTTTACTTTAGTTAAAGGAAATATAAAAAAGTGACAGATCCTCGAAAGCTTGTGCTAATTATAAATATCTTAAAAACCAACATTTGCTTAGGAAAATATATGTAGATTGTCAGGCATTCAATAAATTAATAAGAATGTAAAGAAATATTAATCGACCAACTATCAATATGAAGACATAATTTTGTTTCTTACAGC
>NW_017181280.1:0-533 GCF_001652005.2 Ceratina calcarata
TAAATGTAAAGCACGGGGTCCCCGGAGTTCCGGGAAGCTACATACTCCAGTAGTGAGTGCACCCTCCCGTGTTGCGGCCCGCTCCCCCCTACACGATGCGCCACTAAACGTTAAACTATGTCTAATTATCAAAAACCCCCAAATCAAGGCTTGTTCAAACAAAGTCTAATAGACTTTGGAAAAGATCTGACTGAGTACACCGGTCGCGCACTCAGTGAGACCAAATCCAACAAGGAAGATACGCACAAAATTTCGGACACACACAGAGAATCTTATGAAAGCGTACACGCACCTAGATTCTCTCTGTCGCGTAGTTCAATTGGAATATAGAATCAGCCGCCATTGCAGATCACGCCGCGCGAAGAAGGAAACGTCTTCCGTACGCCGGTGGGAACAATAACCAGGAGCACTCTGAAACAAAGCAAGAGGAAAAGAAGCAATGAGAAGAAGAGATCAACTGAAAAACAAAAGATAGACGAAAAAAAAAAGAAACTGAGCTACTCGGTAAACGACTCCTGCGACGATTCGTTTTC
>NW_017181281.1:0-533 GCF_001652005.2 Ceratina calcarata
ATTCAGAAAAGAGTCGTTGCCATAATCGATTGATATCGAGTGAATCACTATGACTTAAATTTTTGGATGCAGCTTCTGGACGGAAGATGATTACAGAACGATTAACTATTAACTTTTTATCGGGCGACGAGAAGAGCGAACGGGGCTGTTTACGATGATAAACGCCTGGAAGTTCGTCGAGGGTGTAACGGGGGGGTGGAAAGGGGATGAAATATGCAAAGTAATTGCAACGACCGCGGCGCAAACTTAATTCCTCCGCGGTTTTTCATACGCAGAAGGGCTGTAAAACCGCGACTCATTCTCGTTGCCTAACCTCCCTCATCCACCCCGTCCACACCCCCCCGTCTCTACGCCCTTCGAAAATTCCCAGGAGTCATGCGATCATAAGCAATGCAAATTCTTAGTTAACGCAGACTTTAAACCTAAAGCTCAGTCCTCGTGTTCTCTTCAGTCCCAAAATTTACTAAGAATTCCCTATTCTAGAGAATTTTCTTTTCTATCGAAATATTTTTCTAATTTCTATATACGTTTCG
>NW_017181282.1:0-667 GCF_001652005.2 Ceratina calcarata
TTAACTCTATTTTTAATCATTGAATTATAGTTTATATGTTTCATTGATACACTGAGTATGTATTATTTTATTTTTTTATTTCTTGATTCATGCATACACGACACTTCAATTGTTATTTATTCATTTGTTTTTGTTAAAATAAAGTATATTGTCAATCAGAATGGATATGATAGTAATATAAATGAATATAGAGAATTTGTATTTTGTTGATCATGTTAAAGTTTATACTTGTTTATTTTCTTATTGTATTTTAATGTAAATTATAATAAAAATTATAAAATTTTAAAATCGTCGGATCTTTCATTTATATTTATACTGATAGGAAGTACATAAAGTACTTAAAAAGAGCAAATTATCAATTAGAAAAAATGAGCAAATACATTAATTAAATTGCCATTTCTCATGCTACTTTTCCTTAGGTGTAACATAGTGAATAGGTAACAAGTGTGTACGACAGTTTAACCAGACGACCCCGTTGACATTAGAGATGGTGGTCAAAATCACTACTAACACTAACAGTAATTTTTCACGGTAATCACAAAATCACGATCACGAGTCGTGATTATACTCAATCACGACCGTGATTATGATTTTCTCTCTATGTATGTATAATCATGATATTTATATCTATTTTATATCTGCTAAAATTGCCTGAAATAGCTTATGA
>NW_017181282.1:2584-7540 GCF_001652005.2 Ceratina calcarata
TTCTAGCCACGCGTGGCGATCGTACTTGTAAGCGACCACGAGGTTCGCCATTTTATACAGACATTGTACGCGGGCCTTTTCGCCATCAGAATAAACGATCCTGTGCAATCGTTAATCAGCGTTTATCATTTCTTGGAGGTAGAGCTCCATACCTGCCTCATCATAACGGTTCAGTAAATTTTATTATATGGGAGCAAAGGGTTTTGGAATCCGGAGTCAGATCATAACGGCTCTCGCCATGTGCATGCGTACCACGCATAAGACGATACCAGAGAGTCCTGCTGCCCTGCACACAGCCCCCACATAAATTGGTGACCCCGACGTGATCGGTTAGCTAATTACCGAGTAGATTCAGTGACCGTGAAAAACACGTGGCTAGCGTCCGAACTGAAATTCCGTCCAACGTCGGCCATCCAAACAAAGTGCACGTGGCGTGTTGTACTCGTGCAAATTACTTTGTGCGCGTGTTGTGCAGTGCGCGCATTATCGTTATCGAGACATTCTAATGCCGGTAACGCGTAATCAAGCGCGACTCGAAAACGTTGACCCTCAATCGCCGGATTGTTCAGATCCAGGCATCGCGATGACGGAACCTTCCGGTAATTCCCCAGCGCTCGCGCAGCGTTCCGTTAAGTGTACGTTTCCAACGTTCATCAAGGACGACCCGGAATTATGGCTCAGACAAGTGGAGCTATATTTCGTCCAGAACAATAAAACGACGGACGAGGACAAGTTCGGTGCGGTGTGCGTGAACATTAACGGTGACGCACTCGTGGCTGTGCGTGACATCGTGCTTGCTCCCCCGGAGCAGAGTAAGTACGAGGCCGTTAAACGACGCATTCTCGAAACTTTTGGCGAGTCGCAGGAGGCTAAGCTGCGGCGACTGTTACGAACGCACGAGATGGGCACCGAAAAGCCGTCGGCATATTTGTGTAAGTTGCGCGCGGTTACGAACGCATCTCCAAACGATTCCGTGCTAAGGTCGTTGTTCCTTGAACAATTGCCACCCAAAGTGCGACCGATACTGGCTGTTAGCGACGCAGTCGATTTACAAACGCTCGCGTTGTATGCGGATCGCATCTACGAACAATTTAATGTGCTCGGGAGTTCCGCGTCATCGCCGGGAGTGAGTGCGGTCGCGAGCGCATCGAGTCCGACGCCGACCATTAGCTCGAGTGCTAGTTCGGGTTATTCAGATCCGTTGTTAGAAATTTGCGGTCGCTTACGCAGACTCGAGGCTGAGATTCGTAACTTGAAAGACGCTGGTGCGCGAAGTGACAGTTTCCGCCGTCGACATAGATCGCAAGAACGCAATCGCGGTCGATCTAAATCTCGCGACGGGTTGTGCTACATTCACCGCCGATACGGTGAGCAAGCGCGAGGCTGCAGACCCCCATGCAGTTGGTCTCGTTCTTCCGCACAGGGAAACGGAAACCTCCGGTAGTCTCGGCGACAACCACCGGAGCATTTACACAACGTCGCCTCATCGTCAGTGACAGGGTCTCTGGAACACCTTTCCTGATTGACACGGGCGCAGATGTGTCTGTCATCCCTGCATCGGTGCAGGATCGGCAACGTCCACAAGGACCACCTTTTTTCGCCGCCAACGAGACGAAAATCCTCACGTTCGGGGAAAGAATTTTAAAACTCGACCTAGGTCTTGGTCGCCCCATGGAATGGCCTTTCACGATTGCTGTCGTCAATAGAGCAATCATTGGTACTGATTTTTTGAATCATTTTGATTTGCTAGTAGATGTTCGAGCTGCAAGACTCATTGACGCCAAGTCATCAAGCGAAGCACGCGGAACAGTGACTTCGTCGTCGACCCCGTCGATACTGCGAGTCAAGGGCAGCAACCGGTACCAAGAGCTCCTGAACGAGACCCCTTCACTGCTAAGGGAACAGCGAGCTTCGACGAAAATTCCTCACGACGTGGTCCATTTCATCGAGACCACTGGGCCACCATTGACAGCTAGAGCTCGCCGCCTGGATCCAGAGAAGTTCAGGTCAGCACGCCATGTATTTGATGAAATGGTCCAGCAAGGTATTTGTCGTCCATCCAAGAGTCCGTGGGCCAGCCCGCTCCACATGGTGAAGAAGAAGGACGGATCATGGCGTCCTTGTGGAGATTACAGGCGGTTGAACAGTGTGACGGTCCCGGATCGTTACCCAATACCATTCCTACAAGACTGTACTGCTTTCCTGCATGGATCCAGTATCTTTTCCACTATCGATCTGAAACGCGCCTATCATCAGATCCCGATCAGAGAGGAAGACGTACCCAAGACGGCAATCATAACCCCGTTTGGGCTGTTCGAATTCACCCGGATGACCTTCGGCTTGCGTAATGCGGCTCAATCTTTTCAGAGGTTCATGAACGAGGTGCTCGCAGGGTTGGACTTCTGCGCGATTTACATCGACGACGTCCTCATCGCCTCCTCGTCTCCGGAGGAACACGAACGTCATCTTCGCCAGCTTTTCGAGCGTCTTCAACGGTACGGTCTCTTGGTCAACAGGGAGAAATGTGTTTTCGGCCAGGCGCAGGTGGATTACCTAGGACATCGCATCAGCAAGGATGGTGTCATACCTTTGCCTATTAAGGTAAAGGCCATCGTGGATTTTCCACTGCCGACCACGGTTAAGGACCTGCGACGTTTCCTGGGAATGGTGAACTTCTACCATCGCTTCCTCAAGAACGCTGCAGTCATTCAGACTCCACTGCAGTCGCTGGTTGCTGGAAGCCGCAAACAAAATGCCCAGGTCATTGAGTGGACGGAGGTCGCGAAGACCGCTTTTCAGCGACTCAAGGATGAGCTTGCTCGAGCAACTTTCCTAGCTTTCCCAGCAAGCGACGTGGAAATTGCACTACAGACCGACGCGTCCAATACTGCCATTGGTGCAGTATTACAGCAGAAGGTTGACGGAAACTGGCAACCATTAAGTTTCTTCTCTAAGAAACTGGCACCCGCCGAGCAAAAATACAGCACGTATGATCGCGAACTCCTTGCGATTCACAAGGCCATCAAGTATTTCCGAGACACTCTCGAAGGCAGGAAGTTCCACATCATCACCGACCACAAGCCGCTAACATCTATGTTTTCTCGCGCATCCAACCATTCTACGTCCAGGCAAACTAATCAGATCTCTTTTATTTCGGAATTTACAACAGATATCAGATACATTTCTGGAACCGACAACATGGTGGCTGACGCTCTCTCGCGCGTTGAGTCGATCACAATGCCTGTCTCGCTCGATACCCATGTTATCGCCGAGGCACAGGCCACGGATCAACAGCTCCGCCAGCTTCTCGCATCTACCACCACCGGTTTGAAACTCTGTAAATTCTCGCTTACAGGATCTAATGACGTTCTATATTGTGCAGTCTCCGACGACAGCATCCGAACATACATCCCAGAACCGCTCCGCAAGCAAGTGTTTGATCTGGCACACAGCATGTCACATCCAGGAACGAGAGCTACACGGAAGTATATCGCGGACCATTTCGTCTGGCCCGGCATGAATTCGGACATCGCCGAATGGGTCAAGACCTGTCTCACGTGTCAACGGGCAAAGATCGGCAGACACACTCATATGCTTCCAGATAAGATCACAGTCCCTGATGGTCGTTTCGAGCACATCCACATTGACATTGTGGGTCCACTGCCGCCGTCACATGGTTACTCGTATTTGCTGACCATGATGGATCGATTCTCTCGATGGCCCGAGGCTGTTCCGATCAAGGACATCACGGCAGCCGCAGTCGCGGATACAGTTTTCGCCCACTGGATCGCTCGTTTTGGCGCTCCCAGGCTAATAACGACCGACAGAGGATCGCAGTTTGAGGCTCAACTCTTCGCTGCTTTGGTGAAACTGACGGGTGCACACCGCTGCAGGACAACCGCCTACCACCCGCAGGCAAATGGGCTAATTGAACGCTGGCACCGCTCCTTGAAAGTGGCTCTTTCGTGTCACCAACCTACGGAGTGGATCGACGCGCTGCCCGTCGTCCTCTTAGGATTACGCACCGCGTACAAAGAGGATCTTAAAGCGTCTCCGGCCGAATACCTGTATGGTACCACACTTAAAGTACCCGCGGAATTCTTCGACTCCGAAGAATTAGACCATGATCCGCAGATTTTCATTGAAAAGTTCCGCGTGATCATGCGAAAACTTCGTCCTAGACCTACTGCGCACCATGTTAAGCGTCAGGTTTTCGTACACGACGATCTACAAACTTGTTCGCATGTTTTCTTACGCGTGGATGCGTCGCGTCGTCCCATGGAGAATCCTTATTCTGGGCCATATCGCGTTGTTAATCGCATTTCTGATCGCGTATTTCAAATCGAAGTTGGTGGCAAAACTGAGCAAGTATCAATTGAACGTTTGAAACCCGCGTACATTGCTCAAGACATTGACGACGATCCACCAATTTCGTCAACCGAACCCCCGGCGACTGATGCGAGGCCGGCAGTACAACCAAAGGGCATACTCAAGACGTATCCGCCCGCACATCGTCGTGTTACCCCCAGGGTAACTTTTGCCGCGCCTTAGTTTCTAATTAGTCATAAGGTTTTGTACATAGTATAGTTTATCTAGTTTATACCATAGTAGTTAAGCATTGTAAATATTGTATATATTCCTTTCGAACCCGTTTTCTTTTGTGAAAGGGGGGAATGATGTGGCGTCACTGCGCCAACATATCTAGGGAGTTTTACGCCCTTGCGTTAAACCAATGTAGGCTTCTTCCTTAGCCGTTCAAACTCCTCAACGGTTAACAGTCCTCGTTAACGCATCATCGAGAACGCACGTTCGCGTTACAAATACACGTCTTACCTAAGCCGCGTTCCGCCGTATCCGAATCAATCGTTGATATCCGACGCGCATCCGCCCTCGCGGATTACTATTACGAATAGTGATTAAACGACGAATCGAAGCGAATCGATATCTTTTGTATCG
>NW_017181282.1:8707-12133 GCF_001652005.2 Ceratina calcarata
CCCCTTGATAATTAAATCAATATTATATGGGAACTGCATCTATTCCATGAGAAAGACATTTTAAATAGCGAAAATAATATGTCACATGGCACAACAAATTTTAATTAAATAGTTGTATAATCACCTTGCAGAGTGAAGAAAGTGGAAAGAAGTGAACCTACATTAGAAGTGTCAGAATTTCATTTGGTTAAAAGTGGCATATCTGATCAAGATACAGTTCATGTGCAGGAAATAGCTAGAATTTTAAGGAAAAAAGGTCATCATATTGAGATTGCAAGGAACATAGAAACAGCAAAAAAGAATATTCGTGTATTACCAAAACCATTGGAGAAACCTGCAGCAGAAAGGGTGAGACAGTTAGTTGTTTTATGTAGTAAAAGATCGTAGTCTGTACATAATTCTACATAAGTATTAAGAATAATGTAATAATACACATTTAAAATTGATAAGATTGTTAATTTCTAGATAAAGAGAATAGTTGGCTTTGAAGGTACAAAGAAAGAACTAAAAAAAAATGGAACGCAGTAATAATGAAGAACAGAGTAGCAGACTCACTTCAGTTTCCTTTGAATCATTCGTCATTAAAATTGGAATCATCTAACGAGTTCGTAAAAAAATTTAGAATTCAATCAGATCTAGAGAAAGAACTTGCTGCATTAGAACCACAGAAAGAAAATATTGAAGAGAAAGACGACGAGTTCTCTTTGACATTAAAAGAAATTGCTATTAAGAGAAAGGAAGCTGCGAAAATTAGAGCACAACAGGTGTGGATCAAAGTACTTCGATACTTTCTCAAATACCATTTTAATTTAATTCTTCCCTCAGTCGTATAAAGAAGCAAAGGCACGGCGTCAAAACAAGATTAAGAGTAAAAAATTTCATCGCGTGCAAAAGAAGGAAAAGATAAAACAGCAATTAAAAGAATTTTCACACGCATTTTTCGTTATTTTAAATATCTCAAAACAAATTATTTACATCATTTCTTATACACGATTACAAAACACTTGAAGTACTTTTACGGATTAGCACGGATTAAAGTACATTTATATCTGTTATATGTACATTTATTGTAAACGTATCAGAGTGAAGGTTTACTTGCTATTTTACAATGAAACAACTCATTAATAAGAAATATATATTTCACAGTATCGAAAACCTTTTTATAATACATACACTGAAACTTTTGTCCTGTATAAAAATATTATTAGAAACCAATCATTTAATTAATTTCTTAAGTCACTAAAAACGTAACAAAAGTGAAAGAACAATATAAATAAAAATATTATATAATATAAATATACATTCATGAGAATTATTTGGTCATTTGCTTTAAATTCACGTTGACTAATTGGCTCGTGTGGTAACAAGGTTTCTGATTGTATCGTATTGATTCCTGAAGTACCTGGCATCGGATCTTCCGCTAAGTTCTCAGGAAGATCTGTTGGCTCATTCCAATTGAATCCTCTTATTTCCATACTAAATAATAATGTAATTGTATTTTTAGTTATTAATGTACACATGAAATAACACAGACATGTTTATAATTATAATAAAAAACTATTTAATCCTTTGAACTCGTAATATTGCATAATGAAATATGAAATGTAAGGGATAATAAAAACAAAAATGATGGTTGAAACGAGTACAAACGATTAACAGAGAGATATTTTTCTATCTGCAGAATTAGTAATTGAGATTTTTGGAAATGAAAAAGTGAGTATTAAGAATAGGATCTTGGAAGTGATGATAAATGACGGAGAACTGACAAGGATCCTTCTCCTTCATGTAATAGGAATCTCTCCAGTTCGTCAGTGGTAAGCACTCCGAAATTCATGTCTTCTTGTATCTAAATTTAAATTGAATGTAATATAGTAACATGCAGGTTTAAAATACGAGGTCAGTGCAAAAGTTTGTGCCTCATTTGCAGAGGCAGGTCATATCACATCGTACTTCGACATAGATATTCGTTTTAATATTATATTGTATAAACCTATCTAAAAATAGTACCCTCGCAAGTCTTCATTTTGTCTATTATTATACAAGTTTGGAAAGGACCTGAATATTGAAATTGTAGCAAAAACATTCTATTTGTACATTTGGACTGTGCTCTTGCTTCAAATCAGACAAGAACTTTTGCAATAAAATGAAGGAACAAGATTAAGGAAATAAGACATGCAGCAGCTCTCTTTGTTTTCATTACAAGGAATGATTTTTTCTTACCAAATGTTCACTGGTAATGGGATAAGGTTCTTCTGTAATCAAATGTTTATCCCTTGAGAATGGCAATGCGAGAGCGGGAGGTTCTGGTACCTCGAATAAAAAATCGGATACTGGATGTTCTTGATCCGCGTTTCTTAATCTAAAAAATTATAAGCGTTTACTATTTATACAAATCAGATCTTTCCTAAAGATAAGTACTTCAATAATCATACCTTTTTCTATTATGTAAATTACGGATCTCATTGATTACGCTATCTACAATAAAATAAGAAAACAAAAAATGTTAGAAAAATTTACGAAATACACTTTATTATAAAATATAATAAAGTTCATTATGAAAATTTCGTGACCTTGGAAGTATTTTGTTTGATAGTAAAGAATTCTCGTAGCGCCGAACATTAATTGAGACGAAAGGTAAAGACTTAATCTAACATAGTTTCCCCTGCCTCGCTGTTCAATTACTGATGAGACTTCGGCGCTGAAAATTTAAAGAAAAACCATAGGTATATGACAATAGATCGAGCACCTAAATGGTGGAGACTCTAGACCAGGTGATTCAGAGATAAAAAATGCATTGAAGAGCATGGATCAGCTCCATATAGAAGAGTTCGTTTATTTACTCTATTTTCTCTATATTTTATGGCATTAACAAAATTACATTGAACCCTAGGTCTACTTTCATATGTTTAAATGAAAAACAGCTTGACCGGTTCACAAATAACCAAGTAAATAGTGTGCGATTTAAGAAAGTACGGAGTCAACTGTACGGATACATATATAAGACAAAAAGAGAATCATACCAAACAGCGGCTACATCGATTTGTTTAATCATTATTGCTTTGCAAGTTTTTTTAAACATCTCCTCGCCTAAAATTGCGGCTAACCAGACTCGAGCCAATTTACCCCTTCCTCGAAGGGAGAGCAGCTCCGTTGAGTAAAACATTGTATAATAATTGATGACAATTAATTAAATTATCAAAATCGTATAAAATACAAATTGAAATGATAGAACTTCGTTAAAACTGACTACGACCGTTACAACTCTTACACCGGTTTCCTTAAAGTGGTTCTGGTCGTTCAGTCGTTCTCATTGGTTTTTCTGTAACTCCGAACTCAATCGAGTGTAAGTAAAATAAATCTTTTTAAATGTTGATCTTGTTAAATGATAAATAATATTTGTTAAATCTATTTATGAATTTTGACGCG
>NW_017181282.1:12341-23353 GCF_001652005.2 Ceratina calcarata
GGTATATTTGAGGATATATTTACAGTCACTTTCTAGGTACCTTCGGCTGAGATGCATATAAGTCGACTTGTATACTACATATGTGTGAACAACACATGAATTCTGCTTCAAAACACGTGAAGAAGATGTACTTCAACGGAAACAACCCGAAAATCAACCTGGAAAGTGGAATTCTGGGGTATATTTGAGGATATATGTTCAGTCTCTTTCTAGGTACCTTCGGCTTAGATTTGTATAAGTCGACTTGTGTACTACATATGTGTGAACAACACATGAATTCTGCTTCAAAACACGTGAAGAAGATTCACATCAACGGAAACAACCCGAAAATCAACCTAGAAAATGGAATTCTGGCGTATATTTGAGGATATACTTACAGTCCCTCTCGAGGTACCTTCGGCTGAGATGCATATAAGTCGACTTGTATGCTACATATGTGTGAACAACTCATGAATTCTGCTTCAAAACACGTGAAGAAGATGTACTTGAATGGAAACAACCCGAAAATCAACCTGGAAAGTGAAATTCTGGGGTATGTTAAATATACTATTACAAATGTAAGTTATTAATATAAACAAAACTAATATACATACGAATTATTTGATCATTTGCTTTAAGCAATCTCAGTTCTGACGAATTATACATCACAAGCGTAAATTATAACACAAATTTGTTTTATAAAAATAAATTTATATAATTAAAGTTTAGCTACTCGTAACTTCTGTGCTAGTTTCTGACTCACTGTACTCAACATACTTTTCTATCCAAATTGTGCCAAACGCATCGGCTTGTTTTAAAACAATAACCTTTTCCGCATGCAATTCTAAATATTCAAGAAAAATCAGCAGGTTCTAGATACAGCAATAAATTTGAAAATAAATGCTCGACTTACCTAAACAGAGTACAAAGGTACGTGCAGTTTCTATTTTACTACAATTGTGCGGTAGCAACTCGTGGAAATTTATCCATAATTGATTGCTCCATAAAACTTCCATTTGTGCAAGTAGATCTTGTTTTGTTAGACGCATTGATGAACTGCAAATATGTTTATATTTATTATGAATCTAGAGTGTGGACATATAATATAAGATGACTGACGTAGACTTTTCCCTATAAATCATTTCTGTTTACCTTCTAACGAATGTCTTCCGGACCGTGACGACAGCTTCTCTAAAAGAATTATAAATAAACATGTATATTGTAAAATGTACGTTAAAAACTAGGTTGAATAAATAATTAAAAATAATGTACTCAGGTTTCTCTTCGTGAACAGTAATTTCTGGAACTTGCACCAGCGATTCTGCTTGTGGCTGTTCTGCAATTTGATCTACAAGCTCCCTTTCAACATCCAACAATGGAGCTGTTCTCTCCAATGTCTTGGATTGATCGGTTGTTTCGAGCCTAGCGAGTTGACTTATTTCGACGGTTTGATCTGGTACTTTACTCGTTTCGTCCTTTCGCAGAATTTCTTCAGCTGTAATAAGATTACAATTACAAACATTCCAATTACCAATCTTCTGATATTTACCTATTACATCATCAAATCTAGGTACATCAAATTCGTCTGGTACCATCGAGGGGTAAGTCAAACGTCGACGGAAGGATGTCATTAACGTTTTTCCCCATTTTGTACCAAACATGTGCATCGCAGGCTTCGTTAGATGTTCTTGCGCTGATAACTTCAGCGGTAAGGAAACTTTACACGGTTTAAGCTGTTATCATTGAAACGTACAGTACAGAATGTAAATTTTATATATTAAGAAATCGTCCATAACTAGAAGACTAAGTTTATGAACTCACTGTAGTCTGAAATGTAACGTTCTCCATACGTCTACGCATTGATGTTCCATCCAACATGGTATGTCGATCGATGATTATCCTTCTCTGTGTTCTCATTTGATTAAATTGTTCAGAAGCTTCTATCAATTGCTGTTCCAGAGATAATCTGGGAGGAGCCATAGCATGTGTTTCTATCTGCTGCTCGGATTGCTGTTCTAGTATAATTTCGGCTACAGGCACAGGTGCTGGTTCTAGTTCAATTAGAGTCGTAGGTATCAATTCTCTCTCAGCACTTATCGGCTGGATCTGTAAAATAAAATGTGGTCCATGGAAGTAAGGTAAATGTCTCAATCTCTGTTCACGTGACAATTTCCATTCACTAGCTCGTTTATCTGTAATTTATAAGCCAATAAGTAAATATTGTGATGTGAACAGAAATCGGGACATTTCATGTATAATATTAAAAGAATAAAGATGAAAAAAATTTCAAATTTTTCTTTTTATTCAACATACTTTACTTCTTTTTGAAGGAGGCTCTGTAGGAGATGTTAGAGGCCTCTTCTCAGGAGTAGAAGGAGCAAGTATATTAATTTCACTACCTGAAAGGAAGATAAAGCCTACATTTTTGTACTTGGTTTAGATGTGGAAAATTCTATTGTAAATGGAATTTTTTGATTACCTTCAATCAGAAATTCACGTTGACTAATTGGCTCGTGTGGTAACAAGGTTTCTGATTGTATCGTATTGATTCCTGAAGTACCTGGCATCGGATCTTCCGCTAAGTTCTCAGGAAGATCTGTTGGCTCATTCCAATTGAATCCTCTTATTTCCATACTAAATAATAATGTAATTGTATTTTTAGTTATTAATGTACACATGAAATAACACAGACATGTTTATAATTATAATAAAAAACTATTTAATCCTTTGAACTCGTAATATTGCATAATGAAATATGAAATGTAAGGGATAATAAAAACAAAAATGATGGTTGAAACGAGTACAAACGATTAACAGAGAGATATTTTTCTATCTGCAGAATTAGTAATTGAGATTTTTGGAAATGAAAAAGTGAGTATTAAGAATAGGATCTTGGAAGTGATGATAAATGACGGAGAACTGACAAGGATCCTTCTCCTTCATGTAATAGGAATCTCTCCAGTTCGTCAGTGGTAAGCACTCCGAAATTCATGTCTTCTTGTATCTAAATTTAAATTGAATGTAATATAGTAACATGCAGGTTTAAAATACGAGGTCAGTGCAAAAGTTTGTGCCTCATTTGCAGAGGCAGGTCATATCACATCGTACTTCGACATAGATATTCGTTTTAATATTATATTGTATAAACCTATCTAAAAATAGTACCCTCGCAAGTCTTCATTTTGTCTATTATTATACAAGTTTGGAAAGGACCTGAATATTGAAATTGTAGCAAAAACATTCTATTTGTACATTTGGACTGTGCTCTTGCTTCAAATCAGACAAGAACTTTTGCAATAAAATGAAGGAACAAGATTAAGGAAATAAGACATGCAGCAGCTCTCTTTGTTTTCATTACAAGGAATGATTTTTTCTTACCAAATGTTCACTGGTAATGGGATAAGGTTCTTCTGTAATCAAATGTTTATCCCTTGAGAATGGCAATGCGAGAGCGGGAGGTTCTGGTACCTCGAATAAAAAATCGGATACTGGATGTTCTTGATCCGCGTTTCTTAATCTAAAAAATTATAAGCGTTTACTATTTATACAAATCAGATCTTTCCTAAAGATAAGTACTTCAATAATCATACCTTTTTCTATTATGTAAATTACGGATCTCATTGATTACGCTATCTACAATAAAATAAGAAAACAAAAAATGTTAGAAAAATTTACGAAATACACTTTATTATAAAATATAATAAAGTTCATTATGAAAATTTCGTGACCTTGGAAGTATTTTGTTTGATAGTAAAGAATTCTCGTAGCGCCGAACATTAATTGAGACGAAAGGTAAAGACTTAATCTAACATAGTTTCCCCTGCCTCGCTGTTCAATTACTGATGAGACTTCGGCGCTGAAAATTTAAAGAAAAACCATAGGTATATGACAATAGATCGAGCACCTAAATGGTGGAGACTCTAGACCAGGTGATTCAGAGATAAAAAATGCATTGAAGAGCATGGATCAGCTCCATATAGAAGAGTTCGTTTATTTACTCTATTTTCTCTATATTTTATGGCATTAACAAAATTACATTGAACCCTAGGTCTACTTTCATATGTTTAAATGAAAAACAGCTTGACCGGTTCACAAATAACCAAGTAAATAGTGTGCGATTTAAGAAAGTACGGAGTCAACTGTACGGATACATATATAAGACAAAAAGAGAATCATACCAAACAGCGGCTACATCGATTTGTTTAATCATTATTGCTTTGCAAGTTTTTTTAAACATCTCCTCGCCTAAAATTGCGGCTAACCAGACTCGAGCCAATTTACCCCTTCCTCGAAGGGAGAGCAGCTCCGTTGAGTAAAACATTGTATAATAATTGATGACAATTAATTAAATTATCAAAATCGTATAAAATACAAATTGAAATGATAGAACTTCGTTAAAACTGACTACGACCGTTACAACTCTTACACCGGTTTCCTTAAAGTGGTTCTGGTCGTTCAGTCGTTCTCATTGGTTTTTCTGTAACTCCGAACTCAATCGAGTGTAAGTAAAATAAATCTTTTTAAATGTTGATCTTGTTAAATGATAAATAATATTTGTTAAATCTATTTATGAATTTTGACGTGATCTTATTACGGAAAATTCTTTTTAATTTACTAAAATGAATAAAAGTTTACAGTGCGATTGATTTCGTTGTTATACGTGTTGATTTGGCAACGTCGCCTTTTAAATTCGAAAATGTATATTTCGAAGCTATTTTCTAAGGTAGTAAAATAATTAACAAGTAAATACTAATGATTTTTCAAATCACTCCAAATTATCGTAATATTAATAATTGAGGATATGTACTACTTATTTTAAAATACGTATACGTTCCCATTATATTTGAAATCTTGGACCACCGATTTGAACTGACATATAGTACATGCTCCAAGATATGCTCTAAAGTACCATAAAGTACATACTATGGAAGGAGGAGATCGAAATTTTTAAATGGCAATATTGTAAATGATACACGCGGTGCAACTGAATTAGAAGACAATAAAATAATAATGGATGACACAAGTATTTTAGATGATACAGAACAATATGTATCAAAATCTCATTCTAAGCTTCTGGAAGCTGTATCACAGCTTGATAAAGGGCAAAGGTAAATATATATTAAATTTATAACCTCTATAAGTTTTATTTGTCATTTCTGAGAGACTTATCACACCTGGCATAATGAAATTATTTACTTATTTAACAGTATATAAAGATAATTAAATCAATATTATATGGGAACTGCATCTATTCCATGAGAAAGACATTTTAAATAGCGAAAATAATATGTCACATGGCACAACAAATTTTAATTAAATAGTTGTATAATCACCTTACAGAGTGAAGAAAGTGGAAAGAAGTGAACCTACATTAGAAGTGTCAGAATTTCATTTGGTTAAAAGTGGCATATCTGATCAAGATACAGTTCATGTGCAGGAAATAGCTAGAATTTTAAGGAAAAAAGGTCATCATATTGAGATTGCAAGGAACATAGAAACAGCAAAAAAGAATATTCGTGTATTACCAAAACCATTGGAGAAACCTGCAGCAGAAAGGGTGAGACAGTTAGTTGTTTTATGTAGTAAAAGATCGTAGTCTGTACATAATTCTACATAAGTATTAAGAATAATGTAATAATACACATTTAAAATTGATAAGATTGTTAATTTCTAGATAAAGAGAATAGTTGGCTTTGAAGGTACAAAGAAAGAACTAAAAAAAAATGGAACGCAGTAATAATGAAGAACAGAGTAGCAGACTCACTTCAGTTTCCTTTGAATCATTCGTCATTAAAATTGGAATCATCTAACGAGTTCGTAAAAAAATTTAGAATTCAATCAGATCTAGAGAAAGAACTTGCTGCATTAGAACCACAGAAAGAAAATATTGAAGAGAAAGACGACGAGTTCTCTTTGACATTAAAAGTAATTTGCAAAAAACCGTTTTTCGTTTTTCGTCTATAACTCGTTAACCATTGACACTAGCGAATTCTTTTTGCACAGAAATTGTATATCTCGTCGTCCCCTACAAAATGAGCCTAAATACGCCCCCCTACGTCCACCCGTTCGGGAGTTATTGAGGAAAAACGAAAAGTCTTTTTAAAAGTTCGCTGAATTCGACGGGCGAATTTCGCGAATGCCAATAAAATGCCAATAACTCGTGAAATATTGCAGTTGGAAGCAAAAGAACTTTTGGTTAAAGCATTCTGATGACTAATACGTGTATTTCGCGAAAAAAAACAATTCTTTTTTTTTGACATTTTTCCAAAGGGGTTAGCCTTCAGATTTTCGCGATTTTCGTTTTTCCTCAATAACTCCCGAACGGATGGACGTAGGGGGGTCGTTAGGGTGCCTTTCTTGTAGAGGACGATCTGATCTACAAGAAAGGTCGTATGCACTTTTCGCGTATCTGCAAGGGTTTAGGAGTTATTGAGGAAAAACGAAATTTCTTGTTAAAAGCGAAAATTCTTGGCTCCAATATTGCTGCACCAGAGAGAAAAACGGGTTCGCAGCCGTGAACGCTAGATGGCGCCGCGAGCAACCCCAATGTGGCGTCACTGCGCCAACATATCTAGGGAGTTTTACGCCCTTGCGTTAAACCAATGTAGGCTTCTTCCTTAGCCGTTCAAACTCCTCAACGGTTAACAGTCCTCGTTAACGCATCATCGAGAACGCACGTTCGCGTTACAAATACACGTCTTACCTAAGCCGCGTTCCGCCGTATCCGAATCAATCGTTGATATCCGACGCGCATCCGCCCTCGCGGATTACTATTACGAATAGTGATTAAACGACGAATCGAAGCGAATCGATATCTTTTGTATCGAGCTCAAAATTTCTAGCCACGCGTGGCGATCGTACTTGTAAGCGACCACGAGGTTCGCCATTTTATACAGACATTGTACGCGGGCCTTTTCGCCATCAGAATAAACGATCCTGTGCAATCGTTAATCAGCGTTTATCATTTCTTGGAGGTAGAGCTCCATACCTGCCTCATCATAACGGTTCAGTAAATTTTATTATATGGGAGCAAAGGGTTTTGGAATCCGGAGTCAGATCATAACGGCTCTCGCCATGTGCATGCGTACCACGCATAAGACGATACCAGAGAGTCCTGCTGCCCTGCACACAGCCCCCACATAAATTGGTGACCCCGACGTGATCGGTTAGCTAATTACCGAGTAGATTCAGTGACCGTGAAAAACACGTGGCTAGCGTCCGAACTGAAATTCCGTCCAACGTCGGCCATCCAAACAAAGTGCACGTGGCGTGTTGTACTCGTGCAAATTACTTTGTGCGCGTGTTGTGCAGTGCGCGCATTATCGTTATCGAGACATTCTAATGCCGGTAACGCGTAATCAAGCGCGACTCGAAAACGTTGACCCTCAATCGCCGGATTGTTCAGATCCAGGCATCGCGATGACGGAACCTTCCGGTAATTCCCCAGCGCTCGCGCAGCGTTCCGTTAAGTGTACGTTTCCAACGTTCATCAAGGACGACCCGGAATTATGGCTCAGACAAGTGGAGCTATATTTCGTCCAGAACAATAAAACGACGGACGAGGACAAGTTCGGTGCGGTGTGCGTGAACATTAACGGTGACGCACTCGTGGCTGTGCGTGACATCGTGCTTGCTCCCCCGGAGCAGAGTAAGTACGAGGCCGTTAAACGACGCATTCTCGAAACTTTTGGCGAGTCGCAGGAGGCTAAGCTGCGGCGACTGTTACGAACGCACGAGATGGGCACCGAAAAGCCGTCGGCATATTTGTGTAAGTTGCGCGCGGTTACGAACGCATCTCCAAACGATTCCGTGCTAAGGTCGTTGTTCCTTGAACAATTGCCACCCAAAGTGCGACCGATACTGGCTGTTAGCGACGCAGTCGATTTACAAACGCTCGCGTTGTATGCGGATCGCATCTACGAACAATTTAATGTGCTCGGGAGTTCCGCGTCATCGCCGGGAGTGAGTGCGGTCGCGAGCGCATCGAGTCCGACGCCGACCATTAGCTCGAGTGCTAGTTCGGGTTATTCAGATCCGTTGTTAGAAATTTGCGGTCGCTTACGCAGACTCGAGGCTGAGATTCGTAACTTGAAAGACGCTGGTGCGCGAAGTGACAGTTTCCGCCGTCGACATAGATCGCAAGAACGCAATCGCGGTCGATCTAAATCTCGCGACGGGTTGTGCTACATTCACCGCCGATACGGTGAGCAAGCGCGAGGCTGCAGACCCCCATGCAGTTGGTCTCGTTCTTCCGCACAGGGAAACGGAAACCTCCGGTAGTCTCGGCGACAACCACCGGAGCATTTACACAACGTCGCCTCATCGTCAGTGACAGGGTCTCTGGAACACCTTTCCTGATTGACACGGGCGCAGATGTGTCTGTCATCCCTGCATCGGTGCAGGATCGGCAACGTCCACAAGGACCACCTTTTTTCGCCGCCAACGAGACGAAAATCCTCACGTTCGGGGAAAGAATTTTAAAACTCGACCTAGGTCTTGGTCGCCCCATGGAATGGCCTTTCACGATTGCTGTCGTCAATAGAGCAATCATTGGTACTGATTTTTTGAATCATTTTGATTTGCTAGTAGATGTTCGAGCTGCAAGACTCATTGACGCCAAGTCATCAAGCGAAGCACGCGGAACAGTGACTTCGTCGTCGACCCCGTCGATACTGCGAGTCAAGGGCAGCAACCGGTACCAAGAGCTCCTGAACGAGACCCCTTCACTGCTAAGGGAACAGCGAGCTTCGACGAAAATTCCTCACGACGTGGTCCATTTCATCGAGACCACTGGGCCACCATTGACAGCTAGAGCTCGCCGCCTGGATCCAGAGAAGTTCAGGTCAGCACGCCATGTATTTGATGAAATGGTCCAGCAAGGTATTTGTCGTCCATCCAAGAGTCCGTGGGCCAGCCCGCTCCACATGGTGAAGAAGAAGGACGGATCATGGCGTCCTTGTGGAGATTACAGGCGGTTGAACAGTGTGACGGTCCCGGATCGTTACCCAATACCATTCCTACAAGACTGTACTGCTTTCCTGCATGGATCCAGTATCTTTTCCACTATCGATCTGAAACGCGCCTATCATCAGATCCCGATCAGAGAGGAAGACGTACCCAAGACGGCAATCATAACCCCGTTTGGGCTGTTCGAATTCACCCGGATGACCTTCGGCTTGCGTAATGCGGCTCAATCTTTTCAGAGGTTCATGAACGAGGTGCTCGCAGGGTTGGACTTCTGCGCGATTTACATCGACGACGTCCTCATCGCCTCCTCGTCTCCGGAGGAACACGAACGTCATCTTCGCCAGCTTTTCGAGCGTCTTCAACGGTACGGTCTCTTGGTCAACAGGGAGAAATGTGTTTTCGGCCAGGCGCAGGTGGATTACCTAGGACATCGCATCAGCAAGGATGGTGTCATACCTTTGCCTATTAAGGTAAAGGCCATCGTGGATTTTCCACTGCCGACCACGGTTAAGGACCTGCGACGTTTCCTGGGAATGGTGAACTTCTACCATCGCTTCCTCAAGAACGCTGCAGTCATTCAGACTCCACTGCAGTCGCTGGTTGCTGGAAGCCGCAAACAAAATGCCCAGGTCATTGAGTGGACGGAGGTCGCGAAGACCGCTTTTCAGCGACTCAAGGATGAGCTTGCTCGAGCAACTTTCCTAGCTTTCCCAGCAAGCGACGTGGAAATTGCACTACAGACCGACGCGTCCAATACTGCCATTGGTGCAGTATTACAGCAGAAGGTTGACGGAAACTGGCAACCATTAAGTTTCTTCTCTAAGAAACTGGCACCCGCCGAGCAAAAATACAGCACGTATGATCGCGAACTCCTTGCGATTCACAAGGCCATCAAGTATTTCCGAGACACTCTCGAAGGCAGGAAGTTCCACATCATCACCGACCACAAGCCGCTAACATCTATGTTTTCTCGCGCATCCAACCATTCTACGTCCAGGCAAACTAATCAGATCTCTTTTATTTCGGAATTTACAACAGATATCAGATACATTTCTGGAACCGACAACATGGTGGCTGACGCTCTCTCGCGCGTTGAGTCGATCACAATGCCTGTCTCGCTCGATACCCATGTTATCGCCGAGGCACAGGCCACGGATCAACAGCTCCGCCAGCTTCTCGCATCTACCACCACCGGTTTGAAACTCTGTAAATTCTCGCTTACAGGATCTAATGACGTTCTATATTGTGCAGTCTCCGACGACAGCATCCGAACATACATCCCAGAACCGCTCCGCAAGCAAGTGTTTGATCTGGCACACAGCATGTCACATCCAGGAACGAGAGCTACACGGAAGTATATCGCGGACCATTTCGTCTGGCCCGGCATGAATTCGGACATCGCCGAATGGGTCAAGACCTGTCTCACGTGTCAACGGGCAAAGATCGGCAGACACACTCATATGCTTCCAGATAAGATCACAGTCCCTGATGGTCGTTTCGAGCACATCCACATTGACATTGTGGGTCCACTGCCGCCGTCACATGGTTACTCGTATTTGCTGACCATGATGGATCGATTCTCTCGATGGCCCGAGGCTGTTCCGATCAAGGACATCACGGCAGCCGCAGTCGCGGATACAGTTTTCGCCCACTGGATCGCTCGTTTTGGCGCTCCCAGGCTAATAACGACCGACAGAGGATCGCAGTTTGAGGCTCAACTCTTCGCTGCTTTGGTGAAACTGACGGGTGCACACCGCTGCAGGACAACCGCCTACCACCCGCAGGCAAATGGGCTAATTGAACGCTGGCACCGCTCCTTGAAAGTGGCTCTTTCGTGTCACCAACCTACGGAGTGGATCGACGCGCTGCCCGTCGTCCTCTTAGGATTACGCACCGCGTACAAAGAGGATCTTAAAGCGTCTCCGGCCGAATACCTGTATGGTACCACACTTAAAGTACCCGCGGAATTCTTCGACTCCGAAGAATTAGACCATGATCCGCAGATTTTCATTGAAAAGTTCCGCGTGATCATGCGAAAACTTCGTCCTAGACCTACTGCGCACCAT
>NW_017181283.1:0-533 GCF_001652005.2 Ceratina calcarata
CCTCGTTGGTAGAAATCATCCCGTTTTGACTCGAAACTTTCATCAAAAATTGTGGCTCGTTGATTTTTGTTGGTGTCACTTAAAGCATGTGGAACACATGGTCCACACTTCTGAACCGTTCCCGTCGAGTGAAGATGCTTCTCTACATATAGCAGTGTGGAAGCATTCCATTTTCTCTACCAGTTCCTTTTTTTGACGCAAATTTTCATGCGAAAGTTGTTTTAATCGCTCTTCATCGAAGTCAACTGAACGACCAAAGCGAGGTGCGTCTTTGATGTAAAAATTTCCATTTGTGAACTTGGCGCACCAATCAAGAGCGGTTCTTTCTGCTATGGCAACCTCTCCATACACAGCACATATTAGAGATGGCGTTCAAAATCACTAACCGTAATTTTTCACGGTGATCACAAAATCACGATCGCGAGTCGTGATTATACTCAATCACGGCCGTGATTGCAATTCTCTATAGTAAGTAGCCTCTCTATAATCATGATATTCACATCTATTCCATATCTGCTAAAATTGCCTGAAAT
>NW_017181284.1:0-533 GCF_001652005.2 Ceratina calcarata
CAGCTTCATTCGTCCATAAGCAATGGAAACTCGAATCTCACCTAAGATTTATGAACGGGAATGTACGTACACGCGTATGTAGCAAGAGGGGGGAGGCACGGGGAATGTTGTTCGGAATTCCGTGCGATCCTATCTGTTCCGGGTAATTTTGACGGTTGTACGTTAAGGGCGATTAGTCGGCGTTACGAGCGGTAATTGTGCTGCGGTAAGCGGCAAGAGTGTCACCTCCGGTACACGGAAATACCCGGCACCGATTAGCGCGGACAGAGACTTTATCAGGCATTGTATCGCGTATATGTAACAGAATTTTTAAACCTGGTCCACCGTTACACAATCCTCGATCATCGCCTAACCGTTCGACTTTTACAGGTAAATAAGTTTTCGTTCTTTTGTATCAATTTGATATAAGAATCGTCTTCATATTCATTCATTCTAATTCATATTCTACAAATATAAATGAAATTACACTGAAACCTATTTTTGTACGATTTCTTCTACGCGGTATATAAAAAAAGTAGTCGATGAAAATGCAT
>NW_017181285.1:0-532 GCF_001652005.2 Ceratina calcarata
TGGTCGCGTCGTCCCCACTTTCCGGCCGCGGGATAAAATATCCGAGCCCTGCTGATACCCTGTTTTATGTCATTATTTTATGTACGAATGAGATTACATGTTCACATATGTTGGTTCCCAAAAGCTCTAAAGCATTATTCTAATTCATGCAAATTACGATATACGTATGTTTAAATTTAATCACATCAATGATTCTTATTAATTCTCATTAATATGCATTTGTCTCGGCTACATTGTCTTCGGTTGAATGAAGAGAATCAGTAGCTAGGAAAGCTGTCTGGGAGCCGTCGAAAAGCCGACGTAGTGAAATCATCGGAAAAGTGTGATGAATGATGAATGAATAAAATGAAAACCTCGAAGCAGGTAGTTGACCTTAAACAGCAGGTAGTCTGATGCCGCTGCCGATTCCGAGTCGCGTGTCAGACGCGTTTCCCTACACCTTGTCCTAAAGATTACAACGATGTTTCGTTTTCCTCGGAGCATCCGAAGCGGCGAAAGAAGCCGCTCTATTTATATTTTTAAAAATTATTAA
>NW_017181286.1:0-532 GCF_001652005.2 Ceratina calcarata
CAAGTAAATGAATGAAGAATATTAATAAACGAAGTTTTTTCACTCCGACGACAATAATGTAATGAATTGAGAGATTCCGTAAAATTTCCTAATACATTTGACATTGAAACGCGATTATGGTATCGAACGCGTTTCTGAATTCTAAGTATAAGCGGCGCTTCTTTTCTCATGTGTGTACATTATCTCAGATCTATATATCGATAAAAGGATCAATTTTCGGACGTTGGAATTTTACTTCACAAGGTCTGGTTATCGTAAAACCGAAGTTGTTTCATTACGACACCAGATTTTTAGTCAACAGCTTTTGTCCAACCGTGTCCACGAAAATGTACATTAGATATCGATGGCTTTATCGGTTTGTCTTCAACTCTCTTGCGATATTACGTACGTTCTCTTTATTTCACATCGGTATTAACACCCGAAACGGAATCATTATATAGGAACTTATCCATATTTTACTCTTGATATTTTTATTTGTTTAAGCAAATTTTTAAATTTTAATAAACAACTATGTATTCAAATAAAAATAATA
>NW_017181287.1:0-532 GCF_001652005.2 Ceratina calcarata
ACCTGGTCGCGCTGATTAGGCGTAGGCGCCGAATCAGGAAGTTGACTCAGTGTATTGGCATAAATGCTTTTGGCTTTATCATTGACGATCTGAACAGAGGTATTCGTCGGCAAATCTCTCAGTTAGGAAACAAGGAGTGGCTGAATAAATTGGCTTCCTTTAAAAAGGCGTCACCCACATTCTAGCCGGTTTACCATTCGTTGGCCGGCAAATTTAACCGAGGAAAATTCCCAATTTTCAAGCACGACGGGCAGGAGATCTTTGACACTCGGGGCAAGGCCGAACTGATAGCAGATCAATTTGAATCCGTTTACACGGATGCCTCCAGGCTTTCATCTTCGCATCAACCGATGGTTGATGCGTTTATTAAAAACATAGTCTTCTCCTCTTTGGAACCCAGTTCTGATTCTGGGCTGCTTGGTGATCTGTCCCCGCGGGAGGTTCGGTATCGCTTCAGGGCACTGGGTAATCGTAAGGCTCCGGGCGACGACGGGATCACGTCGATGATGTTGAAGAACGCGTCCTTCAAAGT
>NW_017181288.1:0-532 GCF_001652005.2 Ceratina calcarata
GTCTTATTTTCCATAAAAAAAAATCTGCAGTCTAGTTACGAGTCCGGAGTTTTGCACCGGGGGATAAAATTCTAATCGTCGTCTAGTGTCTATCGTGATGAATGTGAAACTTAAAACCAAAGAGTCTAATTAGTCGTCAATTGAAGTTCACCTCGAGCTGTTAGAGCGAGCCTATTAATTAAATGTTCTCTATTCGATGTCGCTGGCAGGCCCAGCTGTTGATAAATAAATTAAAAGGAAAGTTTCTGGAATCGAACCGCGCTGGCCATCGTTCGATAGGCGAGAGACAATTACAGATGCTTGAAAGGATTTCATTTTTAATTTCTTGTCGTCAAACGAATTATTGTTCTCTACGTTCCTCCTGTTAGACATATTATTTATTATACTTCATTACAATGGAGAAGATCCAAGCATCTGTAATATGTATAATATTAAGCAAAAAAGTTGTCATATCAATTCTAAGTGTGTAAAAGCCTAACAATGTGTTAGCTTATTAGGGTAATTCTCGCTGTTATGGCTGGTGTTGTAGAAA
>NW_017181289.1:0-532 GCF_001652005.2 Ceratina calcarata
TACGCAATTGTATAAGCGATACTGGTAAGTTTAAATATATTTTATTATTCCAAATTCGTCAAGTGTGCCTTATTTATAACACGGGCAGTTGTGGATCTGCCCAAGATCCAAACCAAAACCCACACCTTCCTACATCGACGTCATTTTGTATCGGAGCTTTTCCGTTTCGTTGGTCAACGTGTATGAGCATCAGCGCTCACATTAATTTTTGTATCGCCTCAATCGTCTTAATAAATATTCCAAAAGTTCGATCTATCCTGGTCTACGGTTAATCTCTCCTAACAAGTTCATCTTAAATATCAAGGGTATGCTGTCAATCGTTGAAAGTTCATTCCCAAATATTAAGAATTACTCTGAATAGTTGAGAGTTCATACAGGAATATTAAGGGATACTGTATATCAAATCAGTTGCAATAAGTTAACTCAATTATGATACAATCTAGTTTATTGACATTCTACATACATTTTTTAATCAGTTTCCACTTTGTTTACTAGTTCCATTATGTAAGATATATTATTACATGGCAAAAGA
>NW_017181291.1:0-532 GCF_001652005.2 Ceratina calcarata
AGGTTACCCATTTTTTTTTCCTATGTTTTTACTAACATTCATGAAAGTCATGGATAATTCGTAAGTTTTTTTTACATACTATGTTAACATAATGAGACACAGCGCAGAAAACGCGTTTTATAATTTGCCTTATACATGATTCATTAAAAAGCCAAGCATTCTATTGTAAATATCTTTCGAAATCCAACAGGTTTTAAAATATTTCAAGAAACGTGTTGTTACCACAATCACGTGACTATTTTCCATTCATCACGTTTGAATATGAAAATTAACTCATAAAAAGCACGTTCATTATTTTCTTGAAACAAATATAATATGTAATGAGTTGCACTATTCGTGTAAAAAATGTACCCAAAGAATAAAATGGATAAATAATTGATATTCTATCCTTCTCCATGCGAGCAAATAATTAATTTCGACACGCTAAACAAATATTTTCTAGAAACTCTTATCCGTACAATCTCATTCTTCACTGTACTTAGTTAAAAATCTACAGTGTAATTAACAGTATTTTCTACATGACAGAATTTCA
>NW_017181292.1:0-532 GCF_001652005.2 Ceratina calcarata
GATGATTACTAATTATAAAAGGCAGAGAATTTACACACACAACTTGAGTTGTTAAGGTTTGCGCATTCATTGAGGGAATGTTTCGGCATTAAACATCCTCTGTTTTCAAAGTCAATCATTTCTCATTGCCCGAGCAGTCTCAGGAAATTAAAACCACAGTAGAACCAAGAAAAAAATCAACGGCTCGGAGGAAGAAACATTTGTTCTGGCGAAGATAAGCAAAGGAGAATCTGGACTGTGTGACTTGTGGAAAATCCGCAAAGCTCGTGCAAATGAAACTTGGAAACGTGTTACCGGCCAATTACTTTGTTTAGCCAGACTTTCATCCCGGCTTCACGATGTAATTAACTAAAAAAATGATAAAAATTAAGAGGGGGAACGGTAAGGGAGGGGATCCAATTTTCCGATATTTTGAGGCGGCAGGAAATTAGTCTCGAAGGAGGTAGGAAAGTTAATTTCTTCTCGTTGCTCGCAGGAAAGAAGAATACTCTGCGACGCGACGGGGCGCGGCGTGGAATTAACTAAAAGTACT
>NW_017181293.1:0-375 GCF_001652005.2 Ceratina calcarata
CTCCACCCCATTTCAAGGCCTAACACTAGTTCTGGGACACCCTGTATATGTAGGTCTTAACACTTCTATAGAATTAACTGAATAGAAGGGATTTATTTAAATTACAATGCATGATCTTAATTGCGACCTTACAATAGTCCGGAAGTTAACGTTGGTTTGAATGTCGCGCCGAGCTGTCCCCACTCTCTGTGACAGAGATGGGAGCCAATTTCATGCCGCCACCTCTGGAATTGTGGTTTGAACCATGATGTAAAAACAAGGTGTGTTCTTGCGCATCCATTTGAACAACTATTTAATCACGAACGCTTCCACTCGTCGGCCATTTTAGATTTCTAACTAATCACACTTCATATTATAACAGCGAATTTTAAAATT
>NW_017181293.1:1954-2867 GCF_001652005.2 Ceratina calcarata
CTATAGATCCGTTCCCTTTGCGGACCCCACTCGCTTCTTTTTTTTTGATCATAAACCAACCAGTCTACGTTAAAAATTTATCACCCCAGACATTTACAACCCAGAGGTCGACTTTAACAAGTCGACAAGCATCAATAAAGCTATTGCCATTTACAATATCCCTGTACTAGTAATTGTTATTTATGTTAAAGATCTTTTATTCACATAAGTCACAGTCAAGTCGCGGTTCAAACAAGTCATTCCATTACTAATTCAATCAATTCTTAAAGCAACCACGATACACCTCCTATCAATCACTGAGAAAGATAATCAATTATATATTCAATCGCTGCACATAACGAGTGGCCAGCCGCTCCATCAATTCGAGACCGCATTCGGCCAATCAGTCGTTATCAACCTGATTAATAATAAATCAATCAGCGCAACAAGTTATCCATACCCTTTGTTTTATAATCATTTAAATCATTAGTAGTTCAATAAAATATCCACTGGACCCAATTCGATATCAACCAATGTTCTTCAGAGTACAAATTATATATATATATATCAAGAATCGAATCAATGAAGCAAATCAGTCAGAATACCTGTCTCGAATGCCAAATAATGTGACAATTATTGAGATCGTACCGACATACCCAAGGAATGCAGGAAAAATATAAATTCAAATATACTCAATATGGAAATTCAAATCCTACCGGGCGTAAGAACTCCTCTTTCACTCCCTTCGCTAGTAAACAAATTTCAACAGCCATGTCTCCCTCATCGGTCAACAAGAGCATAATTTTAATTTTAATAAGAAAAATATCTCCCGCAAGCTGTCTGCCTACGCGACAACTTGAATTATTTATAATCCGTCGACTCGAGAAAGAGTCTTCGATAATCATTAGGAGCCCAACATTAATCACAGCATATG
>NW_017181293.1:4040-4372 GCF_001652005.2 Ceratina calcarata
TAGGTCAGCTTCTTAGTATTGTTTTATCTTATCGCACTTCCGCTGGTTGCAGGTGCGTTCTATAATTAATAATTAATAATTATTCTTTTCTCTTACAATATCCCTTATTTCAATATATATGTATATATGCATAATATGTTTTTAATAATGTTTCCTTTTTAACTGAATATGATTGTAAATCATCTATTAGTTGATTATTAGTTATTGAAAATATGCATATGTATATATGTCTATCAATGAATTATGTATAATATATATATATCCTATGATTATTATTTAATGATTGATAATTCAATTTCATACGAATTATTTCATAATTCATTCATTAAAAT
>NW_017181293.1:6461-10770 GCF_001652005.2 Ceratina calcarata
AATGAAAGAGTTATCATTCGTTTATACGAAAAAAAAATAAAATATGAAGTTATACTTAAAATACGTAACATACGCGAGGATGTGACACATACACTGTTCTGAATGTATCAAAGATTACCATGAAAATAATCATATCGACGAAATCCGTCGTACACCTTGCCAGCCCATCAAGAATACTTTCATTTGCATCCTCTTCCAGGGCCGGCAGGGTAAAATTAAAAAAAACAGTAACACCACGACAAGTCAACCATCATAAATAATGCGTCTCCACATCTGAGTATAAACTCATGTTTATTAGAAGAAAGTTAATTCATTAATCGTGTTATCCCCGTTCCTGTACTCAATTCCACAGAAATAGTTAGCACGATAACATTGAATTCGTCTGAATTGTTATCGGTATTACCACTTACTCGACCAAGACAGCATCCAACGAGCATCCAGATCGCGATCAAGAGAGAAATTAAAAAAGGAGTCAATCGTACTCCAAACACAGCGATGAACCTCCGCCAAATATTACAGCCCAAATATGCATTCAAAATGAAAACCACATGTGTAAAGTTCACAGACAAAACAAAATAAAATTAAAATAGCTTCAACACAAAACGCCTGAATCCAACAACCCATAAACATTTATAATCCATACACCATAAAAAAAAATCCCCTATTATCCACAAAAAGTATCAATATACAATTGTATAATCAATCTCACAAGAGTATTTAATTAATACTGTCAACTATACACTTGTCAGCAAGGCTGATTACCACATCCTTTCGGAATAAATCAGAATGAGATCTATAAGACCCGAGGACAAACCAGCAACAATAATAATCAGTCTGGATCAACACCGCAGTACCAGTAAAAATGAGACCGTGAATAAAAAACCAATTGAACATAAATTCGTGCATCCTATCTGCTTCCCTTCACAGATCGTTAGCACGATAACACTGAACTCATGTTATCGAAACCACGGTCTTCAACCAGATCAATAATTCAACAAACATTTAAACCAAAATCAGGAAGACATCAAGAAAAGGCACGAAACCTTCCTCATGTCACGAAGGTCACAAACCAATGGACAAATTCTCGTGTACAAACAAAGAGGGCACGAAAAGATACAGGAAAATAAAATTCGTTCCCTTCGATTCCTTGAATCGAGTTAAAATTCCTATTCCCCTCCCCCTCGATCAATTCCTAAGCATATCATTCCCGCTTCGACCGTTTATTAACAGAAGAGATCACTTACCCTGCAGGAACGAGTATCATCGGAAATCAACGATATACCTGGCGATCGGCGTTGTACCTTCCTCTCCTTCGTCCAGCAGCTTCATCGACATCTCTGCACGGATTCCATCAAAGTTCAATCCTACCCTCCTCGATCTACACATCTTGCCTGTTAACAGAAACTCATTGTCATACCACCTTCTTACTCTCAATCATTTGATACAATTTAAAATCAACTTACTCTGGTCCTACGAACTCCTTCCTTCCCATAATTATACACCGTATCCGGAGCATTCTATACTTATTGCCCCAATCGTCAAGGTCTCCTAGCTCATCTGTATCGTCAAGGATTTATTAATTCCTGCTGCATTTACGACTCGTATCTCTTAATCAAGCCGTACCAATTGGTCCTAGTCCTGTTTACCATCCAGTCTCCCTGATTACAATCCTCCTTCCGCTATAACCAAACAATCAACAATAATCATTGTTGTGAGAGTCGACAACAGTAATAATGATAATAGTATTAACTATAAACTACGCAATTCACCTTGTTTTTCCTCCGACTGTACTATTTCCTTCAGGCAAAAGCGTCTATTCATGCCATACATCGTTTTGCTTTCCCTTTATCTTCCCTCGATATAGTCCAGACATTCCACCCTGTGGTTCTTGTGTCCGTTCGCTTCGTTCTTTCTATTTTAAAAACAAATCACTTCAAGTGTCCTGTCAGTTTAAAATTTCTCTCTCTCCTCTTATGTGCCTGAAAATCTCAAACGTCCACGACAAATTACAAGTTTGTTAAAAATAATAAAATCATCCCCTCCTTTATGATCACTACGATGCATTCCTTCCTACAAGGAAACCAACAAATCCAGCGGTAATTTTACGCCTTACGCGCGCAGGTCCAATCTTATACTTGGACTCCATTGCTTCCAGTACTTTATTAATTAGCCCAGTTATCTGCGGACTAAACTGGATTCTGCTTTCAATGCCCATGTTAATGGCATCAGGTGGGAATTGAACCCCCTGCAATGCACTCCGACCATCTGGATTTAACTGGTCTATATCACCAAACCCTAAAAAGTTCTGATTTGCCGCAAAATTGGCAGGAAGTAAATCAGCGGGTACTGGTGTCCAGTTAGCGTCATTTGCTAATGTGGCTTCAACTCGTCTTCGAGTGACGCGTGGGGCGACATAGCATTCGTATACATTATGGGTATTTGCGTCCAAAGTACCGAAGCTGCCGCTTGTCTCATTTTCTTCCGCTCTTGGTATGGCTATAGCGGGAATATTTGTTGAGACCATCTCTCCTGAACTAGTTATGGTCTTTCCTATGTTCGAGAGGTATTCGCGTATGGGACCAGGAAGTACCATCTGGTCTAAATATGCGCCAACGTCTCCTTCAGCTCGAAGACCACCCTCCTTGTTCTCATTCTGCTGCATATCTATTATATTTGCAGCCAAAGCAGTTGTACATCCATGTAGAAAGGCGGAATATGGCAGTTTCTTCGCCAATCTATCATCTACTGCTTGCATGTGTCTGAACGTCCTCTGAACTAAAAGAGGGAATGTTGAGAATTCAAGGTTCTGCCCGGTAAGCTGGTCAATACTTACGCTTCCGGAAATAGGGCCGACGTTATACATTAGTCCGACTGGTTCACTAACTTCAGTCCTTGCGACTAGTGTTTGCTCTTTAAGCGCCGTTGCCTGTTCTGCTGGAGTTGGGGGCGTCTTCTTTTCTCTCCATGATTGTGAGCGCTGTTTTTGTCTTTCTTGACGTTGGGGGCGTGGATGACCGGGATTGGACATCGCTGCGGTTCCACGTTCTTCGATCTCGGCGAGGTTATTCCATGAAACCTCTGGATCGGCATCCGCGCGTTTGGAATTGTACTCAAACATGCGTCGGGCATCTCTGTTCGTCCTTGGTTTTCCAAGGGAATTATTCTTAGTCATCTGACGACTGTTGGGATACATCCTCATATAAATGTGGGTAAAAACGACAAGATCTGTTTCATTGTACCTTTACTTATCATATATCCAGGTAATGAATGCCGTCATACACCCGTTCATTGAAGTTATTACACCTTCTCCTGCATGTAATTACGACAAGCAGTCGAATTTGTGCTATTATCCATTGATTTCTACCTCTTTCATTTCTTCCAAAGGATTCCTCCGTTGATGTGGAAAGCCACGGGGATCCTATTGATAGCAATGATCCTAGCGATAACGTACTCAGCGACCTCGTGTTCCCTGATTCGTACCCTGAATCATCGCTATCATATCGCATCTCCGTCCACTCCTCGTTTCCTCCATCATCCAAATCTCTTTGAATAATATTATCCATAACGGTTACTCGACAGAAGCACAGAGCACAACTGAATCAAATCCATTGACACGCACTACATCTTATCCTTTCGTCTGCTTCATATTATCGTATCAATGTCTCACCATTTCAAATAATCCCCCTTAAAATTCCATTGTTCATCGCCCCATCGCTCCCCGTTCTTTCATTCCACTACATCAAACTTCATATAATCCTCAATCAATTTCATAAAATTTATTTCTTCACACAATCACATGCACATTATGACGGCAAATTCAAACATCACAAATACCTCCTCCCGTATTCATTCACAATTCTGTGTTTGTCCATAATAAACCAATTCAAAAGAAAAATCTCCATTCATCATATTACCCCATCAGTTCTTCAGCCAATTAATTATGACGCAACCCACATCTACCTCCTAACCCCGCTTCTATCGCGGTCAGCATTGTTTCAGCATTGTATGATCAATTATTTAACAAAAACATTTTCAATTTTATATCTAACAATTTCGTTTTTATCTTACAACCATATGACTCTATATTTCATTACTGCACACAGTCGCATTGTTATTGAACCAACCGTTTTCCGCACAATTCTTCCCATTATTTCCAACGCAGATACACATCTCATAAAAAACCCGTTTTCCAAGAAAAGAACCGACCTCCCGCGTCTTTCACAAATACATTCACCACTCGAGTTCCCCTTTCGTTCCTCAGCGTCAAGAGAATAAATTTAACATTATATACAGGGTGTAAACCTACTAG
>NW_017181293.1:12367-16994 GCF_001652005.2 Ceratina calcarata
GTTCGGTCAGTCAGTTCTTAGCCGTTATCCTCTGGCAAGTGCGTCGCGTAAAGGATTAAAAAGTTTAAGAATTTATCGGAGTCATTCTGCGCCTAGTGTTTAGTGTGGATTGTGACTATGTATTTCGTGTCTTGTGGACACTACGGACGGAATAATTTCGTTGCATGTGTACTCGTGCGGATATTTCGTTTCGACGCATAGAAAAGGCATTCACCCTCCTGACTCGAAAATCCCATAGAGCGAGTTTCGATACGCTCTTGCGGATTAAGCGAGTGATTAGGTTGAATGCCAAGATACATCGCATTAAAATAATTTCCCATCTCCAGCACCCGAGGTAAGCCCACAAATTTCTTATAGGTACGGTCCTACTTTCGGTTATCGACATGCATCGATCGGCGGTGATCAGCTGAGCGTATGCCGAAAACGTCCGTCGATGCAAGGCGGATTGTCAATTTTAGGGGCAAAATCATCGAATTTTTAAATGTTAATAACTAATTAACGAAGCTCTAAACGCAATTTTTTCTCTCTTGATTTTCGATTTATTTTCGACCAAAGAACTCGTCCTTAAAATATTGCCCACTAGTAGGTTTACACCCTGTATATCCATCTATTATTCAATTTATCCCAAACCAGATTTATTCTAACTCCTACAATTAATATCTATTTCTCACGTGGCCCTCACAAATTCTAACCCCTTTGTATCATTCCACATATCCCGATATTCATCCCATTCATTAATATTCAAATGTATAGATGAATCAATTACCGTATATTGCGTTGCACATCCTCAACCAGTCCTCCACCTTCCAGTATATCCGTGTATATTCCACAATCCTGGCTCTCGATCAAAGCACTCACTGCGTCGTAATCCATTAATGCGCGCCAAATTATTCACCGTCCCGCTCGGATTCCTCTTTGTCTCCTCCCCTCCACGTGTCTATTTCACCAACACTTATTCGCCCCGTCGGTTCTCAACCTCTGCACTCACGTTTCCCATACCATTTCATTAATCGCACGAAATCGTAATTCACTAATTTACTCGTTCTTCCCCTTTTCAAGTTACCATATTGATACAATTATAGAGTTCCATCTACCATTTTATGCCCGCCATTATACAGGCGGAGTCCGTAGCATTCAAATGTTTAACGATTAACCATTACGTATCTCACTTTCATTATTAACCCCACTTCACGGACAACATTGATTTCAGAATTTTACAATCAACTTTTTAACAGAAACGTTCTCAGCATTATACCCAGCAATTTCACTTTATTATCTTTCAAACAGTCGACCATATATTTTATTTACTGCACACGGTACGTTACCATTGAGCCGACCATTCTACGCACAATTCTTCCCATTGTCTCCAACGTAAATACACGTCCCATAGAAAAAAGAACCCCATTTACCGAGAAAAGAGCAGACCCCCTGCGTCATTCGCAAACATGTTTACCACTCGAGTTCTTTTTCATTCCTCATTGTCAACAGAGTAATTTTAATGTTATATATATTCTTCTATTACCCGATACTCTCCCAAACTAGATTTATTCCAACTCCCATATTCACTCTGCATATCCTCGCATACCCTTCGCAAAAATTCCTAACCCCTTCATAACATTTAGCACATCACGGCAATCACCCAATTAATATTCAAATGTACTAATAAATTGATTACCGTATAATGCATTGCACTTCCTTAGCCAGTCCGTCACCTTCCAGTATATCCGCTCGTATTCCGTATTCATGGCTTCTCGATCAAGACGCTCACTGAATCGTAATCCATTAATGCGCACCAAGTTATTCACCGTCCCACTTGGATTCCTCTTTGTCTCCTCCCCTCCACATGTCCATCTCACCAACACTTAATCATTCCATCGGTTCGGCGTACTTTCACTAACACATTCTCAACCTCCGCACTCACGTTTCCTATATTATTTCACTATTAGTTCAAAGTCATAATTCACTGATTCACACGATCTCCCCTTTTCAGGATACCACGTTGCCATATTTACGCACCCGTTGTCCATACAATTATAGAGTTTCCATCTACCATTTTATGCCCGCCATTATACAGGTGGAGTCCATAGCATTCAAACATTTGATATTCACAACAAATGAATGAAAGAAAGAAAGAAAGAAAGCCCGACCCACCTTTCGTCCTCTCGATTCGCTTAACAGGTGTCCGTCCCGTAACAATACACTGTTCAAACCCTCTCTATTATGCGTCTCTGCCCAACCCGAGGCAACAGGTAGAAGTTATTTGCCCTCTCTCTCAACAGATACAGCCGAACACTACCGTCTCACTCTGTTTCAGCCGTATCCTCGTAGCTTGCGTCTTTATTACTTGACAGCACTTGTCTTTCACTTACTACTTCCCCATTCTGAATATATAACAATTAACAACACTCATTGTTTCATTCAATATTTCTACTCCTTCTCTCTTTCCTTCTTTTCTCTCTCCTTCCATTTCCTTTTTCATTATTATTATTATTATTATTATTATTATTATTACTTCAATTCCTTTACACGTAACATTCAGGATACAAAATTTCAATCACTTCTTATTCATTTATCACTTCGATATATTCTTAACATTCTATTGCCTGTGACTATCCACAGGTCAGTTTCCCGTCCCTTTCTTACGGCCTAAAATAAACTTCTCAAGTGCTAGGTAAGTATCCCGCAGAGTCGAAGCTCGTCCCAAAAAATTTGTACCAAACATTGAATTCCTCTATTCACCGTAAACAAGCCCTTTCTTTCCTTACACATAAACACACGATTCTGTTTAGTACAGTCCCTGCAAACAATCCAGCTCTTCGTCGTCTCCGTTTTAACGGTTTCAATCCCTCAATTAATTAAGCTTCATCACAATTGCAAAAAAGGAAAAACTAAAGGAACAAACCATAGTTATATTCCAAATTTCATATAGGTTCCATAAGAATCAATACATTGTTTAACATTTAAATATTCTAAAGTATGCTCCTGTGACGTCCTGGAGGAGGAAACGTCACAGTTGAGGATGGGATGGAGATTAGGAAATGGACCGGACGACGGACCTGAGCGCCTCGGAGCGGCTCGAGGGTCACTCAGGTATGTAATTATTATTTATTTATAAAAACGAATTATTTTATTTTTAAATTTGTATTTTTCTTCTGTTATTAGGATTGGGTCGTCCGGCAGGAATGTGGGTTCGCCAATTCTCGGAGACACCCGGTAGACGCTTACACGTCCCGACAGGTGCTTGGAATTGGATTTTTGGAAAGGGCTTTATAAATAGGAATTCTGAATAAATTTTATAACAAATATCAATTTTATTTATTATCCTCTATTTAATTGCACCCCAAAAATAGTATAATTTATTCTACGTTTTGCATGTACTTTTTATAATCCTGAATATATCTGACTAGTAATTCAGTTGGGAATTCGTAATGATTATTAATTTTAACTGCCGTATCTGTATCTATAGTCGGTATCTCAGGGGTTTCCTCGTCATCCGATATCACTATTGTGGATGCTTGCGACGGCGGAGAGTAACAAGGCCCTTCAGGGTGACTCGAAATTCGGTTTTCCTCAGCCAGCCGGAGTTGTTCTCGTATTTCGTATAATATTTTATTACGGAATTTCTTTTCTCTTTCCCTTTTTCCGGCTCTGCGTTTTCTTTTATTGGGCCTTCTTTTATTAACTCGTCCTGACTGCGTATTGAATATAATTTAGATAAATTACTCTTATTAAATTATTCTATTATTCCATAAACAACTCTTACGGTGTTCGTGTCCTTTTCCATTTCAAAAGATCCGGAGCGCCTACAGGACTGCTCTATTCAGGATCCGCTATTCTGAAAACTCCAGGTCGGCGGGAGCGCCTACAGGACTGCTCTAATCACACTGGCCCTTCGTTTAGTTGAGGGGAGCGCCTACAGGCCTGCTCCACCGTTCAACCCCCTAACAAATCTGTCAGAATAGGACAAAACACTTTGAAATTGTTTATAATTCTATTATTTGAAATAATTATAAATTGGAATTTATTATCAATGTAACAATTAGGACGAGTATGAAACTAATGTATTTAATAAAGAGATTATGAAGGATAATGAATAATATGTGGTTAAATGATTATTTAATTATATAAATGTTGATTATAAACGATTATACTTTAACTTTTACATATATGTTAATATGGTCCTTTTAACACTTAAATTAGTTGTTTAATATTTTATAAGAATATAAAGTTTACTTATTATAATTAACACTTTGTTGGTTTTACAATAATTTGGATTAATAATTATATAATGATATATGATTTATAATGACTCTCCAAAGTATAACACCCACTGAATTGATTAACTTGTAATTAATAGTTTGAAAACACTTAAATTGAAGACACTTGATGAATAATTCACGTAGTAACAATTGTAGAGTAACACGGTTACGTCCGTCGAGTAACTCAGAGTAACGCAGTAACGTCCGTCGAGTACTTCAGTGAGCGGGAGAGTAACGCGGTAACGTCCGTCGAATACTTCAGTGAGCGGGAGAGTAACGCGGTAACGTCCGTCGAATACTTCAGTGAGCGGGAGAGTAACGCGGTAACGTCCGTCGAATACTTCAGTGAGCGGGAGAGTAACGCGGTA